>NC_049909.1:3969807-4103390 GCF_001411555.2 Juglans regia | reverse complement strand
TATTTAATTACAATTGTGATAAACATTAGGAGGATTTAGAAGACTCCATTGATTTAATGGAATCTACTAATCAATTTTCCTCTCTTTGTGCTGCAGGAAATTCAAATGAGATGCAGTGGAAGCTTAACTTTGAGCCACTACCAGCATTACAAGCCTCGGCACTGCCCTCCAATGAAAAGACCCTAGTGCTAGAATTAAAGCCACTGCCCTTGGAGCTGAAATAAGCCTACCTTGGGCCAGAAAAGTCATTTTCAGTGGTGATTTCTACACTCTTTACTCCTGACCAAGAGAGTAAATTGCTGAAAATTTTGGAACAACACAAATCAGCCATTGGCTGGTCCATTGCTGACATCAAAGGCATAAGTCCATTTATTTTCACACATAGGATATATTTGGAAGAGGATTCAAAACCCTCTAGGAAGATGCAAAGGAGACTAAACCCCACAATGAAAAAAATGGTAAAAAATTAAGTCTTGAAATCTTTAGGCATAGGCATCATCTATCCCATTGATGATAGCAAATGGGTTAGCCCGATTCAAGTTGTTCCAAAAACTCTAGTGTAACTGTGGTGGAAAATAACAAGGGAGAATTGGAGCCTACTAGAGAGACCACAGGTTGGAGAATGTGTGTAGACTACAGGAAATTAAATACCGCCTCTAGAAAGGACCATTTTCCCTTGCCTTTCCTTGACCAGATTTTAGAAAAAGTGGTGAGACATGAATATTATTATTTCTTAGATGGCTTCTATGGCTATCATCAAATAGAAATAGCCACTGAGGTTCAAGAGAAGACCACATTTACTTGTCCTTTTGGTACTTTTGCCTTCAAGAGAATGCCATTTGGGCTATGCAATGTCTCGACCACTTTTCAAAGACATTGTTGAGGTTTTCATGGATGATTTTTCAGTTTTTGGGAAAATATTTGATGCAAATTTACAAACTATTTTGAAAAGGTACGAAGAAAAACAATTTATATTAAATTGGAAAAAATGTCATTTCATGGTAAGACAAATGATAGTTTTGGGGCATATTGTATCTCCTTGAGGCATAGAGGTGGATAAAGTTAAAATGGATTTGATTTCAAATTTGTTTGCTCCTAAAAATGTGAAAGGTGTTAAATCTTTTTTAGGGCATGCCGGTTTTTATAGATGGTTCATAAGGAATTTTAGCTTTATCTCTAAGTCTCTTTGTCAACTTTTAATCCATGATGTCAAGTTTGAATGGACCAAAGGGTGTCAAAATTGCTTTGATCAGCTGAAAACATTTCTCACCACTGCACCTATCATTCAACCCCTAGATTGGTCACTTCCTTTTGAATTAATGTGTGATGCAAGTAACTTTGTTGTGGGGGCTACACTTGGACAATGAAAAGATAAGATGCCATATGTCATATACTATGCTAGTAAGACTTTGAATGCTGCCCAAAAGAATTATTCCACCACAGAAAAAGAATTACTAGCTATAGTCTTTGCATTGGATAAGTTTAGATCATATCTTCTCGGTTCACCTGTCATAATATTCACTGATCATGCAGCTCTGAAATTTTTATTATAAAAAAAAAAGACACCAAGCCGAGGCTGGTAAGATGGATACTCTTATTACAAGAATTTGATCTCACAATAAAAGACAAAAAATGAGTAGAAAATGTGGTGACGGATCATCTTTCTCTCCTTACACATGAAGTTTCTAAGCAATTTCCTTTAATTTTTTATTATTTTCCTAATAAACAGTTATTTTTAGTTGAAACTATACCATGGTATGCTGACCTTGTAAATTTTCTGGTTACAGGATAAACTCCCCCTCAGTGGACTACTCAGGACATCAAGAGGCTGAAATTTGAAACTAGGTATTTTTTCTTTGATGATCTATACCTCTTTAAGTACTATTCATATCAAAACATTAAGAAGTGTGTAATGAAATTTCTCGTGTTTTAACTTTTTGCCATACAGAAGCTTGTGGTGGCCATTTTTCAGCCCACAAAATAGTGGCTAAAATTCTTCAAAGTAGATTTTATTGGCCAACTATGTTCAAGGATACTTTTAATTTTTGTAAAGCTTGTGAACCTTGTCACAAATTAGGAGGAATCACTAGGAGAAATTTAATGCCCATGCAACCCATACTAGTGATTGAAATTTATGATTGTTGGGGAATAGATTTTATGGGCCCATTAGCTTCTTCTTATGGCTATTTATATATTTTGCTTGCTGTTGACTATGTTTCTAAGTGGGTCAAGACAGCCCCTTGCAAATCTAATGATCATCAAGTTGTTTTAAAATTTTTGAAAGAAAATATTTTTTGCAAGGTTTGTCATGCCTAAAGCTATAATCATTGATGATGACAACCATTTTTGTAACAATCATTTCTCGGCCTTAATGAAGAAGTATGGTATCCACCACAAAATCTCTACTCCCTATCATCCTCAAACCAATGGATAAGCTAAGCTAGCAAATAGGGAAATTAAAAACATCCTTGAAAAAACAATTAGTCCAAACAGGAAGGATTTTTCTTTGAGATTCTCTGATGCCTTGTGGGCCTATAGAATAGTCTTTAAAACCATTTTGGGCATGTCTCCATATAGACTAGTGTATGGTAAGGCTTTTCAATTGCCTGTAGAGCTGGAATATAGAGCATATTGGGACATTAAGCAATGTAATTTTAACATTGATGAAACTGGTTGTGTGAGGAAATTGTAGTTGTCTGAGTTGGATGAGTTGAGGATGGATGCCTACAACAACTCTAAGTTGTCCAAAGAAATAATGAAGAATTTTCATGACAAACACATCCAACGCAAGACTTTTGAGCTTGATCAACAAGTGTTATTGTACAATTCTCGGTTACACTTGTTCCCTGGTAAGTTAAGGTCTTGGTGGATTAGGCCTTATGTGGTACAAACTATTTTCCCCATGGTGCTATAGAGATAACAAATCCTCTCAATGGTAACATTTTTGAGGTTAATGGTCAAAGGCTCAAGCCTTTTATTTCTATCTTTGCACCTGTGGAATCTACTCTACATTTGCTTGATCCTAATTAATGGTTCCTTGATTTTTCCATTTCTTTTCTTTGTTTTCTTTTGTTCAGTATTTATTTTTATTTTGGCTGCATTCCTTTCAAAGCTGCCCAGATACTTCCTTTTCCTCTTTCCTTCAATTTTTCTTCAACTACTTGGTTCAGCTGTTAGATGTTTTGCCCCTTAACTGCTCTCTTTGTGTAAATTCATTCATTTCTCTTGCATCATTGAGGACAATGTTACAATCTAGTTGGGGATGTGGAGGAGAATTTATTTTTCTATTTGCATGTGTTAGACATATGTTAGTCCACCTTGGGGGAGTGTTGGTAATGAGTTCAAAGCAGATTAAAATCCCCATTTCTAAATTTTACAAGCTGGAAAGTGAAATAAATAATGATTTGTTGAGGTCACGGAACATGTGGAATGTAGTGCAAATCTGAGTATAGGTCAAAAGAGGGACTTATCCATTTTATTTAGTTATTAAACCAAGGGAAAGATGTCAAAATTTTTGCTAAAACATACAACACATGCCGATAATGCTTAGAAAGACTACTTTGGGTCATTATTTGTTGATTTACACTTTTGTTATTTGAGACTCTAATGAACCATACCCTAATGGCTTAGGAAGAAATCAGAAGTGTATTAAATGAGAAAAGGGACAAGCCAGGGATGCCAAAAAAAAAAAAAACAAAAAAAGAAAATAAAAGAGGGAAGTGAAATAAGAAAATTTTCACACATGATTTACAGTTGTGTATTGGAAATGGTTGCCCATTACTGGGGTCCATACTAAATAAAAGAGTATGTGCCTTTTAAAGTGTAATAGCGTAAAAGCCGCCACTACAATGGTTTTGAATTAGAATAAGACTATGTGGTTATCTCAGATTAGTTGTTGTGATTGAAAATGTTAATGCCTTTTGATAGTCGATCTTGGAATTCTAAACTTGTTCCCATGCACTTGCAAGAAAGCAAACTTTGTTACATTTAATTCCATTGGTTGATTAACTAAATGGTGTATAAATCTTTCAGTTGATCCAAAAATTCAGATTAATCTATCTCCAGTGTTCTTAAACTCAACAAGTTTATTTCATGGCATGTGATTTTCAAATTTATTTGGTAACCTCCCTTTTGTATGATTTCATTCACTTAATTTGCTAGAGACTAGAAAAAAAGTAGTTGGGGTTGTGATTAATGATCAATTATGTGGTATTAATATTCTTAAATATCTTGGGTTAAAAGAGCTTTATGTGTTAAAATAAGAGTATTAATTAAATAATGAGGATTAACTTTGTTTGGCAAGTGAAATAATATTTTACATCTATTTAAATATAGATGCAATATGTTGTGGGGCTGATTTTTAAGTGGACTTACAATTGCGTCTTGGCCCAATACAAGAGCTGAAGCCCATGCAAACTTGCAGGTGCAAGCGACTGGAGGAGTGACAGTTTGAAGAAGGTTTGTTCTCCAAAGCTGAAGCCCATGCATGAAGGGCCCTGGACTAGGAACAAATATTTGAGAAGAGGTCTAATGAAAGACCACGGGCGGCAAGCCTCATAGCTGAATGCCTCACGTCTCACTCTTCAGGAGTTAATTTTAATGAGTCCCACGCCTCATGTTGATGTGTAGCGTTTTGGGAGTGGAACGAACGAAAAGGAGAAGCAGCTGCTGCACACGTTTTGGGTTGCTGCAGCTGGGACGTGCAGGCAGTTACGGGCAGAGGATTCGCACAAATAGGGTCAATTCTTCATATATATATATATATATATAAGCTAGTTTTTATTTTACAGAACATTCCATTATTATTTTATTTTCCTACTTTGATTCTGAGAGGCGATTTTGGCATTTTAAGGTTTATTTTCTTTTGAGCTTTCTATTGTTTTATGAGGATGATTGGCTAAGTTTTACAACTTGGGTTGCGGTAAACACTTTTTTTTATCTGCATTTTTGCTAGACTTCTGCAGATTACAAGTTTCTTACCTTGTTGTGTTTGAGACCAGATTTTGGGAAATAGAAAGTTGGATAGATTCTCTTGTTCTTATTCTTGTTCTGTTGTTGACATGAGGCACAACAGACCCTTGAATTAATCAAGGTTTCTATTAGCCAAATGTTATAGTGAGATCGGTTGATACTTTAGTAAGGATATTTTGTGTTAAGAACCGGCACATATACTTTGGGTGTATACTGTTTTTAATCTATGATATGTTAATTCCTTGATTGGGTTAATGCAAGATAAGTAGTGCCCAAAATTCTTGTGGAGTGTAGGAACAAAGGAAGCCTAAAACCGTGACCAAAGTCTTTGTTAAATCATTTCTATGGAACTGTTATTTTCAGCTTTATATTAAAAATTCTGTTTATTACTTGTAGGAATTGGAATTATAGTTTTTCATCATTTAGAATATTAAATTTTCAGCAGCTATTCCTTTTATGATTTAATCCATCTTTTTAAGATTTACAAAAACCGAGATCCTCAAAGCACAACCATATATTCCGTTTTTATTAAATCTTTCTTTGTGAATATATTAAAATCCATTTTGCCCATTGTTTATACATAAAAAAAATACAAAAAAGAAAGAATTTTATACTTCATTTTATTTATTTACACGTCTCATACATTATCATACTTTAAATGCTTTGATAACCCTTTGTATCTGTGGATTACGATAGTGGACTTATCTTTGATACAACTTGACACTTTTACACTTGGAAACACATTTTAGACCGAGTCAATAATTGAGCACATAGTCATTTTTTTATTCCATTTTGCTTATGAAGAGAATGAGTTGAATTAACTGGGTTAGGGAATTCAATCTTGCTTTGCTCTAGAATCTGTTGATGGATTCTTGAGGTGAAATTCTAGTTGATACCAAATATTAGAGAAATGATTTAGGCATTTTTTTGTCATAACCAAAAAGCTTTTCCAACTGTCCTAGTTATCATGCCATCATTGCATGGTGTATTTTCCACACTTAACTCCCTTGAGCCTTATTTTACATAAGTCATTATTTATTCTTTTAACTAGATCAACCATTCTTGTTCTAAGCCTAAAAAACCATGATTTACTTTTAAACGTTTGAGAAAATACTTTGGTGGAAATCTACATTTAAAATCACTTCGTTCAGTTACGTATTGCTAAAAGTGCAGAAATTTTAGTAGAACCGGCGGGAAAGAGTCCCTTGAGCCTGATCAATTTGGCTCCCCAGAAAGCCAAATCAGAATCCCAATGATGGAGAAGTCGGACGATGAGAGCCGTTTCAGAACCTAGATTATAATTAAAATCTAGACCCATTGAAGAACCCATCTCAAAACCCAGTTACAAGGAGGAGCGCATACAAGGTTGTGATTTACCTTTGATGTCAAAAGTTCAATTAAGAACAAGAAGAGTAAACTCAACTCACAATGAATAAATTCATCAAATTTCAGAAAGCCATAATCTGATTAGAATGGGCTACATAGATTATTTAAAGCAAAACCTAATGAAACCCTGGCCAAAATAAACCCGATCTTCCAAAAGTGCCTCACGGATGAGCAGTGCCTTTTCGGCAGTCTTTGCGGAGATACTTTCTGATATTTCGACTATAGTAACCTGTAGTTCAATAAAATATGCTTTTAACATGCCTTGCAGGCCCCCCTTTAAGTGCTTCCCATAATAAACTCAATTATTCTAAACTAATAAAATAAGTTCTTTAAATAAGATTATAAGTTGTAACCCTTCAAGAGCCCAAAGCCTTTAAGTCTTGTTGTTGCCATCTTCCACTTGATCAAATGAATCAAAATTGGATCTTCATCCTTCAAGCCTCATCTTGAATGTTGGGCTCTTGCTAAACTCGTCCCAAGTAGATTGCATCAATCCTTGCATTGTCTCCGTGATCTTTAAGACTAGGCCCATCATGGTTCCCATCAAATTTCCTTCCCCCTAGGGCTGCTGAATTTCTCATTGCTTTCAAAGGTTTCCTTATTCTTTGATTAAGGTTACCATGTTCTTTGATTAGGGTTGCAAAAAAAAAAAAAAAAAAGGGAGATGGGTTGCCGTATATCACTTATTATAGGGTTTTGCGTTATTGTCAGGGTTTTGTCAATGGGCAGTGCTACAGCCCCCGCTGGGGCTGTAGTATTATTTAATATATATTTTATTTAAATAATTTTTATATAGATTTTTTAATATTTTAAAAAAATAAAATAAAATAAAAATATTTAAAATAGTCATATTACAGCCCCCGTTGGGGGCTCCTGTTGAGCTTAACATGTACTTTTTTATGTGTAATTTTTTAATTTATTTTTTATATAGATTTTTTTTTACACTTATAAATATTTTTAAAAAATAAAATAAATTTAAAATATCATTAAAAAACACTTCCTTAATCAAAAAGTAAAAAAAAAAAATCATTAAAAAACACTTCTTTAATCAGAAAGTAAAAAAAAAAATCATTAAAAAACACTTCCTTAATCAGAAAGTAAAAAAAAAATCATTAAAAAACACTTCCTTAATCAGAAAGTTAAAAAAAAAACACTTTCTTAATCAGAAAGTAAAATACAAATAATTAAATATTATTTTTTATTCTACTTCGTAATTAAGAAAATATTTTTAAATAATATTATAATTTTTATTTTATTTTTTAAAATATTTAAAATTATTAAAAATATCTATATAAAAATAAATTTAAAAAAATATATAAAAAAATGCTACAAGCCCCAGCGGGAGCCCCCAGCGGGGCATGTAGCATTTTCCTTTGTCAATTACTTTTTCTTTTGATTGCGGTCAAATCAATTTGTGAAAAGAAAAGAAAAGAAAAATAATTGTAAAAAAAAAAAAAAAAGAAATCCGAATTCATTTTTCTTGAGCCTTATCATCAAGGGGTTGTATACTTCATTATAGGTGGTATCTTATTTCATTTGTATATAATTTTCTTGATTCTCGTATCATTATATTCCTTCTGTGTTTCTCTTGTTCTTATTTCTTGGACCTAATTACTAGTTGAGATAAAATAAGGTTCAATTGTCTTGATTGAGTTCAATTAGATCTTAAAGAAATTGAGTGGGAAAACTCTAGAGGTAAAAGGCAAGAGTGTGTGAGACAATTATTGAGAAAAAAACCAATTAATGTGAAACACGAGTATAGTGTCATTATTAAATCGTAGACACATAAGGAGTGTGAGGTTTTCCACTAACATTCTTTTTGTGCAACACATTATAATGTCTCATAGTTGTGACTCATCACCAAGGGGGATGACAGATAACTCATCCTTTGTATTGTAAGCCATGCAATAACAGTTTGAGCGGTTGAACGTGGTGTTAGGGAAAGTGAGGGATAAGATGGATCATCAAGAAGTAGCAATTAGAAATCTACAAGGTGGGAGAGATAGGAGGCGACGTGAGCTTAGGGTTGAAAATGAGTATGAGAAAGAAGGAGATGGTGAGGATGAGGAAGACCTGACATCTGAAGTTGGGTCGGATAAACATAGAAGAGTTAGGTATGAAAGAAGACTTGAGACCTACGGGTTGGGATGGTGTAGATAGAGATCATGGGAGAAGAAAGAAATAGAATTGGTGTTTGATTGTTATAAATACTCTAAGGAGAAGAAAGTGAAGTTGGCAGTGATTGAGCTCACTGATTATGCTATTATTTGATGGGATAAGTTAGTGACCAATAGGAGGAGTGATATGAACCCGCGGGAAAGGAATCCCTTGAACCCACAGTCAATTTGAAAACTTCCCAAGAAAGCCAAAATCAAGTCAAAGGATGGAGAACCTAGACCCGATGAGAACTTGTTTCAAGAACCTAGATTATATTAAAATCTAGACCCGTTGAAGAACCCGTCTCAAGAACCCAGATTACAAAGGTTGTGATTTACCTTTGATAAGTTCAAAAGTTCAATTAAGAACAAGAGGAGTAAAACTCAACTCACAATGAATAAATTCATCAAATTTTATAAATTTCATAATCTGATTAGAATGAGGCTACATAGAGTATTTAAAGGAAAACCTAATGAAACCCTAGCCAAAATAAACCCCCATCTTCCAAAAGTGCCCCTGTATGAACAGTGTCGCGGCTACAGTCCCGTGCTACAGTACTCGGCTACAGTAACCCTAACCCTAGTTCAATAAAATAATAACTTTCCCAACATGCCCTTGCATAGGCCTCCTTAAGTGCTTCCCATAATAAACTCAATTATTCTAAACTAATAAAATAAGTTCTTTAAATGAATTAAATAAGTTTAAACCCTTCATGTCGTTGCCTTCTTCCGTAGCTGATCAAATGAATTAAAACAGGATCCTCATCCTTCAAACCCCATCTTGAATGTTGGCCTCTTGCTAAACTTATCCCAGGTGGATTGCATCAATCCTTGTATTGTCTCTTTGATCTTCTTGGCCCATCTGGAAGTTGCAAATGATCTTTAAGACTAGGCTCATCTTGGTTCCCATCATTCCCCCTCTCCTCAAGAGGATTCGACCTCGAATCTCCACCTGGATCAAAGGGAAAATGGTTAGTAACATTGAAAATAGTAGAAACATGATACTTACCTGGAAGATCCATTAGACATGCATTTTCAATAATTTGTTCAAGAATTTGGAATAGTCCATCCAAGCTACTCCTGTCATCAATTGGTAAAGACTTTAAATCTGAAGGAGGAAATGGATTAAGTATACAAACAATTTCAATTGGTGAAAATTTAGTAGTAGCATGAACACTCCAATTATATGTAAACTCAATGATTGGCAAACAATACTCCCACAAATGTTCATGAAGCACATCTAAAGTCTTCCCCGAACCAAAATGACCACTCCAATATGCACACTCAATGAATGGCAAATGATACTCCCGCAAACGTTCATGCAACAAGTCTGAAATGTTATTTTCACCAGAATGACCACTACAATTATATGCAAACTCAATGAAACGCAAATGATACTCCCTCAAACGTTCATGCAACACGTCAATGTATGACAAATGATACTCCCACAAATGTTCGTGCAATACATTAATGAATGACAAATGATACTTCCACAAACGTTCGTGCAACACGTCTTTGAATGGCAAATGATATTCCCACAAACATTCATACAACACAACAAACGTTTTCCTTACACCAAGGTTACCCAACAAACCAGCATGTCCATCACAGACAAGCAACATACGCATAAAACTAGTAGACACACAAAATCTATTCATTCTAAACAAGTACCAATCAAGTTTATAGAACTTACTAAAAGATGCTTTCTCACATGTTCCATACACACTAGCCAAGTCATCATCATTAGCATGCAATTCCTTATCATATTCAAGTCTCAATAATTTTGCATCCAAAATGAAAACAAGGACATACCTTCTTGCTAAAGCATCAACCACAAAATTTTTCATACCTTGTGTGTATTTGAATACATGAGGAAAAGTCTCAATACAATCCTCCCGCTTAGCAAGCATTCTAGTCAACAACTTATCTTGTCCCTTTAAGTGTGTCAATGACTCATGTTTTTCCAAGAAAGGTCGGTTAGGAATTGTCGCATCTGGCACAAAATCAATGTAGTGCCCTATCTCCCTAATAGATGGCAATCCACTAAATACACCACTTGAAAACACGACCTCATATCCCTGCAACAAAGAGACAACAATACTAGGCAAACATACGTCAAGTTCGTTAGGATTAAGACTCGCCTTAGCATAAAAACTCACTTTTATCTTTGTTTTTCTCTCACTTTCTTCACTCTCTTTTCTTTCCACTCTCTTTTTCTTTTTCACTCTCTTTTTCCCTTTCACACTCTTTTTTCTTTTCACTCTCTTTTTTTCTGTCACTCTCTTTTTCTTCATCTTTTTTTGTACTCTCGACCTCATAATTATTTTTCAACTCATTCTCTCTTTTACTTGAGGTCTTAGTCTCACCCTCTTCTTTTTTCTCTCTCATTTTTCTCTCTTTCTCCATTTCGGTCTCACCATTTCTTTTCTTCTCAATCTCACATTCACTCTTGCTTTTCAGCTCAATCTCACTTTCACTTTCACTCTCACCTTCACTCTTGCTTTTCAGCTCATTCTCACTTTCACTCTTCCTTGTTTGCTCAATCTCTTTTTCACCTTTTCTTTTTTGATCACTCTCACTTTTACTCTTTCTTTTTTTATCACTCTCATTTTCACTCTTTCTGTTTTGAGCAACCTCACATTTCAGCTTCAATTGATCCCCATGGACCTGTGTTGGAGTTAAAGGAGCAAGTTTGATTGTTTTTCCATCTTTTTCAAAACTGTACATGTTCCTTAACCCATCATGGATCACCTTCCTATCATACTGCCATGGCTTCCCCAACAAAATATGACTAGCATGCATAGGCACTACATCACAAAGCACCATATCCTAGTATTTCCCAATTGAAAAAGAAACTAGCACTTGCTTATTTACCCTAACCTCCGCACAATCACTCAACCAGTGCAACATGTATGGTCTAGGGTGTTTCAAGGTACGTAAATTCAATTTCTCAACTAAAGTAGTGCTAGCCAAACTAATACAACTCCTCAAATCAATGATCATACTACATACCTTGTTGTTGATGTGGCATCTAGTATGAAAAATATTCTCACTCTTCTGCCTTATATCATCCATCTTAATTTTTGTATTGAGTGCATGCCTGGTAATAAGAGAATCATCATACTCTTCCTTCTCATACCCATTTTGAGCACTAAACTCGGGACGCCTCCTATCTCTCCTGCCATGAAGATTTCTAATTACCACATCTTGATGATCCATCCTATCCCTCACTTCACCCAACACTAAGTTCAACTTCTCAAACTGTTGTTGCATGACTTGCAACACAAAGGATGTGTTATCTACCATCTCCTTTGGTGATGAGTCACTCCTATGAGACATCATAATGTGCTGCACAAAAAGAATGTTAGTGAAAAAACCTCACACACTCCCTTACGTGTTTACACTCAAATAATGACACTCCACTCGTGTGTAACTCTGAATTGGCTTTTTACTCGATAATAATCTCACACTCTCTTGCCTTTTACCTCAAGAGTTTTCCCGCTCAAGTTCTTTAAGAACTAATTGAACTAAATCAAGACAATACAACCTTGTATTATCCCAACTAGTAATTAGATCGAGGAAACAAGAACAAGAGAAACATGAAGGAATAAGAATGACACGAGAATCAATGAAGTTATACGAATGAAAGAGTAACAATAAGACAAGATACCAACTTGAGTGATGTATGCAGCAGCCCCTTTGATCATAAGGTTTAATCAACAAATTTCTTTCTTTCTCTTTGTTGTAACTATGTAGCAACTTTGAATATGCTACCTTCTCTTTTCTTCATCCTCTTCTTTTTTTTTTCTTTTTTTTTTTTCGAATTTTCTTTTCTTTTCTTTTCCTTTCCTTTCTTTTCTATTCTTTTCTTTTCTTTTCCTTTCCTTTCCTTTCTTTTCTTTTCCTTTCTTTTCTTTTCTCTAATTCATCCACAAACAGCAATAGTCATTTGTGAAAACCAACCAATTGAATTCAAACACACAAGCATGGACAATGAAGTAGAAGAGAATCAATGGAACGACACTCCAAGCAATTGACAAACTTAGAGATGCAGGAAATCCTAGAATTTTGAAACCCTAGGTGATGCAAATTTCAGCCAAACCCAAAATCCTAAGAATTTCGGCAGCCTACTTTTTGTTTCTATTTTTTTTTTTTTGGGCAACCCTAGAACAATGAAGCCCTAGAATTAAATTTAAGGATGCTAGAATTAAAAGATAGAATCAAACCTGATTGGAAACCTTGCTCTGAATACCAAATGATATGAACCCGCGGGAATGAAATCCCTTGAACCCACAGTCAATTTGAAAACTTCCCAAGAAAGCCAAAATCAAGTCAAGGATGGAGAATCTAGACCCGATGAGAACTCGTTTCAAGAACCTAGATTATATTAAAATCTAGACCCGTTGAAGAACCCGTCTCAAGAACCCAGATTACAAAGGAGGAACGCCACAAAGGTTGTGATTTACCTTTGACAAGTTCAAAAGTTCAATTAAGAACAAGAGGAGTAAAACTCAACTCACAATGAATAAATTCATCAAATTTCATAAACTTCATAATCTGATTAGAATGAGGCTACATAGAGTATTTAAAGGAAAACCTAATGAAACCCTAGCCAAAATAAACCCCCATCTTCCAAAAGTACCCCTGGATGAACAGTGCCGCGGCTACAGTGCCGAGTTACAGTAACTCGGCTACAGTAACCCTAACCCTAGTTCAATAAAATAATAACTTTCCCAACATGCCCTTGCATAAGCCCCCTTAAGTGCTTCCCATAATAAACTCAATTATTCTAAACAAATAAAATAAGTTCTTTAAATGAATTAAATAAGTTGAAACCCTTCAAGAGCCCAAGCCTTTAAGTCTTGTCGTTGCCATCTTCCATAGCTGATCAAATGAATTAAAACTGGATCTTCATCCTTCAAGCCCCATATTGAATGTTGGGCTCTTGCTAAACTTGTCCCAAGTGGATTGCATCAATCATTGCATTGTCTCCTTGATCTTCTTGGCCCATCTGGAAGTTGTAAATGATCTTTAAGACTAGGCTCATCTTGGTTCCCATCAAGGAGGAATTATGCGAGGCCTGTAGAGACATAGGGAGAGTTGAAAGCTCTCATGATATGAACCCGTGGGAATGAATTCCCTTGAACCCACAATCAATTTGAAAACTCCCCAAGAAAGCCAAAAATCAAGTCAAGGATGGAGAATCTAGACCCGATGAGAACCCGTTTCAAGAACCTAGATTATATTAAAATCTAGACCCGTTGAAGAACCCGTCTCAAGAACCTAGATTACAAGGGAGGAACGCCACAAAGGTTGTGATTTACCTTTGATAAGTTCAAGAGTTCAATCAAGAACAAGAGGAGAAAACTCAACTCACAAATAAAATAAATTCATCAAATTTCATAAACTTCATAATCTGATTAAAATGTGGCCACATAGAGTATTTAAAGCAAAACATAATGAAACCCTAGCCAAAATAAACCCCTGATCTTTCAAAAGTGCCCCTGGATGAACAGTGTCGCGGCTACAGTACGGAGCTACAGTAACTCGCTACAGTAACCCTAACCCTAGTTCAATAAAATAATAACTTTCCCAATATGCCCTTGCATAGGCATAAACCCAATTATTCTAAGCAAATAAAATAGGTCCATGAAATTAATTAAATAAGTTGAAAGTCTTCAAGTGTCCAAAGCCTATAAGTCATGTTGTTGCCCTTTCCATAGCTTATGAAATGAATCAAAGCATAATCTTCATCGTTTAAGCCCTTGAACTTGTATTTGGCCCATCTGGTACTTGCAACATATCTTTAAGACTAGGCCCACCTTGGTTCCCATCATTCAAATGATATGAACCCGGGGGAAAGGAATCCCTTGAACCCACAGTCAATTTGAAAACTTCTCAAGAAAGCCAAAATCAAGTCTATGGATGGAGAATCTAGACCCGATGAGAACTCGTTTCAAGAACCTAGATTATATTAAAATCTAGACTCATTGAAGAACCCGTCTCAAGAACCCAAATTACAAAGGAGGAACGCCACAAAGGTTGTGATTTACCTTTGATAAGTTCAAAAGTTCAATTAAGAACAAGAGTAAAACTCAACTCACAATGAATAAATTCATCAAATTTCATAAACTTCATAATCTGATTAAAATGTGGCCACATAGAGTATTTAAAGCAAAACATAATGAAACCCTAGCCAAAATAAACCCCCCATCTTCCAAAAGTGCCCCTGGATGAACAGTGCCGCGGCTATAGTACGGAGCTACAGTAACTCGCTACAGTACCCTAACCCTAGTTCAATAAAATAATAACTTTCCCAATATGTCCTTGCATAGGCATAAACCCAATTATTCTAAGCAAATAAAATAGGTCCATGAAATTAATTAAATAAGTTGAAAGTCTTCAAGTGTCCAAAGCCTATAAGTCATGTTGTTGCCCTTTCCATAGCTTATGAAATGAATCAAAGCATAATCTTCATCGTTTAAGCCCTTGAACTTGTATTTAGCGCATCTGGTACTTGCAACATATCTTTAAGACTAGGCCCACCTTGGTTCCCATCATTCTCCCTCTCCTCAAAAGGATTCGACCTCGAATCTCCTCCTGGACTAACATTATCATCGATTTCATATGCATTGTCATTAATTTGTTCAAGAATTTGGGAACATCCATCTAAGCTACTCCTGTTGTCAACAGATAAAGATATTAAATCTAAAGGAGTAAATAGATTAAGTCTATAAACAATTTCAATAGGAGAATATAAAGTGGTAGTATGCATGGTCCTGTTATATGCAAACTCTATAAATCCATCCATAACCACAAAAATAGAATTTCTACTCCTTTCTTTCCTAGGCAGCCCCAAAACAAAGTCCATAGATATGTCTACACATGACTCACTAGGAATAGGTAAGGGCGTATGCAACCCATGTGGCAAAAGTATAAATTTGGCCTTTCTGCATGTAATGCACCTGCCACAAATATAATTGACATCTCTCTTCATCTTAGACCAACATAAATGTTCATACAAAATGTCTAATATTTTCTTGACACCAGAATGACTACTCCAAATATATGCAAACTCAATGAAGGGCAAATGATAGTCCCACAAACGTTCATGCAACACATCAATGAATGGCAATTGATACTTCCACAAACGTTCATGCAACACAACATTGAAAGGCAAATGATATTCCTACAAACGTTCATGCAACACAACAAAAGTCTTCCTTACACCATGGTTACCCAACAAACCACCATGTCCATCGCACACAAGCAACTTACATATAAAACTAGTAGGTACATAAAATCTATTCTTTATAAACAAGTACCAATCTAGTTTATAGAACTTACCAAACGATGCTTTCTCACATGTTCCATATACAATAGCAAAGTCATCATCATTAGCATGCAATTCCTTATCATATTCAAGTTTCAACAATTTTGTATCTAAAATGAAGATAAGTACATACCTTCTTGCTAAAGCATCAACCACAAAAGTTTCCATACCTTGTGTGTATTTGAATACATGAGCAAAAGTCTCAATAGAATCCTCCCGCTTAGCACGCATTATAGTCAACAACTTACCTTCTCCCTTTAAGTGTGTCAATGACTCATGTTCTTCCAAGAAAGGTCGGTTAGAAATTGTTGCACCTGGCACAAAATCAATGTAGTGCTCTATCTCCCTAATGGGTGGCAATCCACTAAATACACCACTTGGAAACACGACCTCATATCCCTGCAACAAAGAGACAACAATACTAGGCAAACATACGTCAAGTTCGTTAGGATTAAGACTTACCTCAGCATAAAAACACACTTTTCTCTCTGTTTTTCTCTCACTTTCTTCACACCCTCTTTTCTTTCCACTCTCTTTTTCTTTTCACTCTCTTTTTTTCTGTTACTCTCTTTTTCTTCATCTTTTTTTGTACTCTCGACCTCACAATTATTTTTCAACTCATTCTCTCTAGTGCTGGAGGTCTTATTCTCGCCCTCTTCTTTTTTCTCTCTCATTTTTCTCTCTTTCTCCATTTCAGTTTCACTATTTCTTTTCTTCTAAATCTCATCTTCACTCTTGCTTTTCAGCACATTCTCACTTTCACTCTTGCTTGTTTACTCAATATCCTTTTCACATTTTCTTTTTTGATCACTCTCATTTTCACTCTTTCTTTTATGAGCAACCTCACTTTTCAATTTCAATTGATCCCCATGGACATGTGTTGGAGTTAAAGGAGCAAGTTTGATTGTTTTTCCATCCTTTTCAAAACTGTACATGTTCCTTAACCCATCATGGATCACCTTCCTATCATACTGCCATGGCTTTCCCAACAAAATATGACTAGCATGCATAGGCACCACATCACAAAGCACCATATCCTGGTATTTTCCAATTGAAAAAGAAACTAGCACTTGCTTATTTACCCTAACCTCCCCACAATCACTCAACCAGTGCAACATGTATGGTCTAGGGTGTTTCAAGGTACGTAAATTCAATTTCTCAACTAAAGTAGTGCTAGCCAAATTAATACAACTCCTCAAATCAATGATCATACTATATACCTTGTTGTTGATGTGGCATCTAGTATGAAAAATATTCTCACTCTGCTGCTCTATATCATCCATCTTAATTTTTGTATTGAGTGCATGCCTGGTAACTAGAGAATCACCATAGTCTTCATTCTCATACCCATTTTCAACACTAAACTCAAGATGCCTCCTATCTCTCCTGCCATGAAGATTTCTAATTACCGCATCTTGATGATCCATCCTATCCCTCACTTTCACCCAATACCAAGTTCAACTTCTCAAACTGTTGTTGCATGGCTTGCAACAGAAGGGATGAGTTATGTACCATCCCCTTTGGTGATGAGTCACTCCTATGAGACATCATAATGTGCTGCACAAAAAGAATGTTAGTGGAAAACCTCACACACTCCCGTACGTGTTTACCCTCGAATAATGGCACTCCACTCGTGTTTCACTCTTAATTGGCTTTTTCCAAATAATAGTCTCACACTTTCTTGCTTTTTACCTCAATAGTTTTCTAGCTCAAGTTCTTTAAGAACTAGTTGAACTAAATCAAGACAATATAACCTTGTATTATTCCAACCAGTAATATAGATCCAAGAAACAATGAAGGAATAAAATGATATGAAACTCAAGGAATTTATACGAGGGAAAGAGTAATTATAAAACAAGATACCAACTAGAAAGATGTATTCAGCTCCTATGATGATAAAAGCTCAATCAACAAACACTTTCTTTCTCTTTATTGTAACTATGTTGCAACTTTGAATACGCCACCTTCTCTTTTCTTCTTCTTTCTGTTTTTTTTTTTTTTTCAAATTTTTTTTTCCTTTCTTTTCTTTTCTTTTCTTTTCTTTTCCTTTCTTTTTCTTTTCTCTAATTCAACCACAAACAGCAATATTCAATTGTGAGAACCAAACAATTGAATTCAAACACACAAGCATGGACAATGAAGTAGAAGAAAATCAATGGAACGACACTCCAAGCAACTGACAAACTTAGAGATGTAGGAAACCCTAGAATTTTGAAGCCCTAGGTGATGCAAATTTCAGCCAAACCCAAAATCATAAGAATTTCGACAGCCTACTTTTTGTTTTGATTTTTTTTTTCTTTTGCAACCCTAGAACTAGGAAGCCCTAGAGTAAAAAATAAAGATACAAGAATTAAAAGATAGAATCAGACCTGATTAGAAACCTTACTCTGATACCAAATGATATGAACCCACGGGAAAGAAATCCCTTGAACCCACAATCAATTTGAAAACTCTCCAAGAAAGCCAAAATCATGTCAATGGATGGAGAACCTAGACCCGATGAGAACTCGTTTCAAGAACCTAAATTATATTAAAATCTAGACCCGTTGAAAAACCCGTCTCAAGAACCCAGATTACAAAGGAAGAATGCCATAAAGGTTGTGATTTACCTTTGATAAGTTCAAAAGTTCAATTAAGAATAAGAGGAGTAAAACTCAACTCACAATGAATAAATTCATCAAATTTCATAAACTTCATAAACTTCTGAAAATGAGGCTACAAAGAGTATTTAAACCAAAACCTAATTAAAACCCTAGATAAAATAAAACCCCATCTTCCAAAAATACCCCTGAGTGAACAGTGCCGCGGCTACAGTATGGTGCTACAGTAACTCGGCTACAGTAACCCTAACCCTAGTTCAATAAAATAATAACTTTCCCAACATGCCCTTACATAGTTATAAACCCAATTATTCTAAGCAAATAAAATAGGTCCTTGAAATTAATTAAATAAGTTGAAAGCCTTCAAGTGTCCAAAGCCTATAAGTTATGTTGTTGCCCCTTCCATAGCTTATGAAATGAATCAAAGCATAATCTTCATCGTTTAAGCCCTTGAACTTGTATTTCGCCCATCTGGAACTTGCAACATATCTTTAAGATTAGGCCCACCTTGGTTCCCATCACGCGGGAGGTAAGTTGTTCAGACAGTCTGATACTAGACCCGCTCCCTTTGTTGACACTGCAGGGAAGGTTAAGTTTGGGCTAGGTTGGTGCTGATCCCACATATCGTCGTAGTGGAGGTCGGGATAAGTTATTTGGGTAGCCCTGGGGTTGGTCCCACTCTCTACCGTTGGGATACAAGGTGGCCTCTACCTGTCTCCTTGGTCCTTAGGGAGGCAGATTGTTCGAGCTGTCTGTAACTAGACCCGCTCCCGCCTATTGACGCTTACGAGGAAGGTAAGTCTTCATCTTCAAGTAGCTGAGGACTACCCACACTCCATCGGGGAGGGGTTGGAATGCCTAAAGCCAAACTGTCCATTTGGCCCTTGAGGAGGTAATTTGGACAGCGATGTGGTTGGTCCGCTCCTTCGCTGCAATGGGGGTTGGGGTAAGTATTCGGGTAGCCTCAAGGATGGACCCCCTCTCCTTCGCAGAAGGGACAAGGCGGCCTTTGGCTCAACCATTCCCTTTGTTTCGTGTGAGAGATAGGTTGTTCAGGTAGTCTGCTACTGGACCCGCTCCTACCCGTTGATACAGCTGGGAATGGTAAGTTTGGGTTAGGCCGACACTGATCCCCACTCCCTGATGGGAACCAAGATTGACCTAGTCTTAAAGATTATTTGCAACTTCCAGATGGGCCAAGAAGATCAAGGAGACAATGCAAGGATTGATGCAATCCACTTGGGACAAGTTTAGCAAGAGCCCAACATTCAAGATGGGGCTTGAAGGATGGAGATCTAGTTTTAATTCATTTGATTAGCTACGGAAGAGGGCAACGACAAGACTTAAAGGCTTTGAGCTCTTGAAGGGTTTCAACTTATTTAATTCATTTAAAGAACTTATGTTATTAGTTTAGAATAATTGAGTTTATTATGGGAAGCACTTAAGGGGGCCTATGCAAGGGCATGTTGGGAAAGTTATTATTTTATTGAATTAGGGTTAGGGTTACTGTAGCGCGGCACTGTTCATCCAGGGACACTTTTGGAAGATGAAGGTTTATTTTGGCTAGGGTTTCATTACGTTTTGCTTTAAATACTCTATGTAGCCTCATTCTAATCAATTTATGAAGTTTATGAAATTTGATGAATTTATTTATTGTGAGTTGAGTTTTACTCCTCTTGTTCTTAATTGAACTTTTGAACTTATCAAAAATAAATCACAACCTTTGTGGCGTTCCTCCTTTGTAATCTGGGTTCTTGAGATATGTTATTCAACGGGTCTAGATTTTAATATAATATAGGTTCTTGAAACGAGTTCTCATCGGGTCTAGGTTCTCCATCCATTGACTTGATTTTGGCTTTCTTGGAGAGTTTTCAAATTGATTGTGGGTTCAAGGGATTTAATTCCCGCGGGTTCATATCATTTGGTATTCAGAGCAAGGTTTCCAATCAGGTCTGATTCTATCTTTTAATTCTAGCATCCTTAAATTTAATTCTAGGGCTTCATTGTTCTAGGGTTGCCAAAAAAAAAATAGAAACAAAAAGTAGGCTGCTGAAATTCTTAGGATTTTGGGTTTGGCTGAAATTTGCATCACCTAGGGTTTCAAAATTCTAGGATTTCCTGCATCTCTAAGTTTGTCAATTGCTTGGAGTGTCGTTCCATTGATTCTCTTCTACTTCATTGTCCATGCTTGTGTGTTTGAATTCAATTGGTTGGTTTTCACAACTGACTATTGCTGTTTGAGGATGAATTAGAGAAAAGAAAAGAAAGGAAAAGAAAAGAAAAGAAAAGAAAGGAAAGGAAAAGAAAAGAAAAGAAAATTCGAAAAAAAAAATAGAAAGAAGAAGAAGAAGAAAAGAGAAGGGGGCGTATTCAAAGTTGCTACATAGCTACAACAAAGAGAAAGAAAGTGTTTGTTGATTGAGCTTTTATCATCATAGGAGCTGAATACATCTTTCTAGTTGGTATCTTGTTTTATAATTACTCTTTCCCTCGTATAAACTCCTTGAGTCTCATGTCATTTTATTCCTTCATTGTTTCTTGGATCTATATTACTGATTGGAATAATATACAAGGTTGTATTGTTTTGATTTAGTTCAACTAGTTCTTAAAGAACTTGAGCGAGAAAACTATTGAGGTAAAAGGCAAGAGAGTGTGAGACTATTATCTGGAAAAAGCCAATTAAGAGTGAAACACGAGTGGAGTGCCATTATTCGAGTGTAAACACATAAGGGAGTGTGTGAGGTTTTCCACTAACATTCTTTTTGTGCAGTACATTATGATGTCTCATAGGAGTGACTCATCCCCAAAGGGGATACGTAACTCATCCCTTCTGTTCCAAGCCATGTAACAACAGTTTGAGAAGTTGAACTTGTTGTTGGGTGAAGTGAGGGATAGGATGGATCATCAAGATGCGGTAATTAGAAATCTTCATGGCAGGAGAGATAGGAGGCATCCTGAGTTTAGTGTTGAAAATGGGTATGAGAATGAAGATTATGGTGATTCTCTTGTTACCAGGCATGCACTCAATACAAAAATTAGGATGGATGATATAGTAAGTGAGAACATTTTTCATACTAGATGCCACATCAACAACAAGGTATGTAGTATGATCATTGATTTGAGGAGTTGTATTAATTTGGCTAGCACTACTTTAGTGGAGAAATTGAACTTATTTACCTTGAAACACCCTAGACCATACAAGTTGCAGTGGTTGAGTGATTGTGGGGAGGTTAGGGTAAATAAGCAAGTGCTAGTTTCTTTTTCAGTTGGAAAATATCAGGATATGGTCCTTTGTGATGTAGTGCCTATGCATGCTGGTCATATTTTGTTGGGGAAGCCATGGCAATATGATAGGAAGGTGATCCATGATGGGTTAAGGAACATGTACAGTTTTGAAAAGGATGGAAAAACAATCAAACTTGCTCCTTTAACTCCAACACATGTCCATGGGGACCAATTGAAATTGAAAAGTGAGGTTGCTCAAAAAAGAAAGAGTGAAAATGAGAGTGATCAAAAAAGAAAAAGTGAAAAGGAGATTGAGCAAACAAGCAAGAGTGAAAGTGAGATTGAGCTGAAAAGCAATAGTGAAGATGAGATTGAGAAGAAAAGAAATAGTGAGACTGAAATGGAGAAAGGCAGAGAAAAAGAGAGTGAAAAGAAAAAAGAGTGTGAAAGGGAAAAAAAGAGTGAAAAAGAAAAAGAGAGTGGAAAGAAAAGAGAGTATGAAGAAAGTGAGAGAAAAACAAAGAGAAAAGTGACTTTTTATGCTAAGGCAAGTCTTAATCCTAACGAACTTGACGTATGTTTGCCTAGTATTGTTGTCTCTTTGTTGCAGGGATATGAGGTCGTGTTTTCAAGTGGTGTATTGAGTGGATTGCCACCCATTAGGGAGATAGAGCACTACATTGATTTTGTGCCAGGTGCAACAATTCCTAACCGACCTTTCTTGGAAGAACATGAGTCATTGACACACTTAAAGGGAGAAGGTAAGTTGTTGACTATAATGTGTGCTAAGCGGGAGGATTGTATTGAGACTTTTGCTCATGTATTCAAATACACACAAGGTATGGAAACTTTTGTGGTTGATGCTTTAGCAAGAAGGTATGTACTTATCTTCATTTTAGATGCAAAATTGTTGAAACTTGAATATGATAAGGAATTGCATGCTAATGATAATGACTTTGCTATTGTATATGGAACATGTGAGAAAGCATCGTTTGGTAAGTTCTATAAACTAGATTGGTACTTGTTTATAAAGAATAGATTTTATGTACCTACTAGTTTTATGTGTAAGTTGCTTGTGTGTGATGGACATGGTGGTTTGTTGGGTAACCATGGTGTAAGGAAGACTTTTGTTGTGTTGCATGAATGTTTGTGGGAATATCATTTGCCTTTCAATGACGTGTTGCATGAACGTTTGTGGAAGTATCAATTGTCATTCATTGATGTGTTGCTTGAATGTTTGTGGGAGTATCATTTGCCTTTCATTGAAGTGTTACATGAACGTTTGTGGAAGTGTCATTTGTCATTCATTAACATGTTGCATGAACGTTTGTGGGAGTATTGCTTGCCATTCATCAAGTTTTCATATAATTGGAGTGGTCATTGTGTTGTGAAAAAAGCTTTAGGTGTGTTTCAGGAACGTTTGTGGGAGTATCATTTGCCATACATTGACCTGTTGCATGAACGTTTGTGGGACTATCATTTGCCCTTCATTGAGTTTGCATATATTTGGAGTAGTCATTCTGGTGTCAAGAAAATATTAGACATTTTGTTTGAACATTTATGTTGGTCTAAGTTGAAGAGAGATGTCAATTGTATTTGTGGCAAGTGCATTACATGCAGAAAGGCCAAATTTATACTTTTGCCACATGGGTTGCATATGCCCTTACCTATTCCTAGTGAGTCTTGTGTAGACATATCTATAGACTTTGTTTTGGGGCTGCCTAGGAAAGAAAGGAGTAGAAATTCTATTTTTGTGGTTATGGATGGATTTATAGAGTTTGCATATAACAGGACCATGCATACTACCACTTTATATTCTCATTTTAAAATTGTTTATAGACTTAATCCATTACTCCTTTAAATTTAATGCCTTCACCTGTTGATGACAGGAGTAGCTTTGATGGTCTTTTCCAAATTCTTGAACAAATTTTTGAAAATGTATATCTAAAGGATCTTCTAGGTAGTTATCTTGTTTCTACTATTTTCAATGTTACTAACCATTTTCCCTTTGATCCAGGTGGAGATTCGAGGTCGAATCCTTTTGAGGAGAGGGGGAATGATGGGAACCAAGATCGGCCTAGTCTTAAAGATCATTTCCAACTTCCAGATGGGTCAAGACGATCAAGGAGACAATGCAAGGATTGATGCAATCCACTTGGGACGAGTTTAGCAAGAGCCCAACATTCAAGATGGAGCTTGAAGAATGAAGATCCAGTTTTGATTCATTTGATCAGTTATGGAAGAGGACAACGACAAGACTTAAAGGCTTTGGGCTCTTGAAGGGTTTCAACTTATTTAATTCATTTAAAGAACTTATGTTATTAGTTTAGAATAATTGAGTTTATTATGGGAAGTACTTAAGGGGGCCTATGCAAGGGCATGTTGGGAAATTTATTATTTTATTGAACTAGGGTTAGAGTTACTGTAGCCGAGTTACTGTAGCTTGTCACTGTTCATCCAGGGGCACTTTTGGAAGATGGGGTTTTATTTTGGCTAGGGTTTCATTAGGTTTTGCTTTAAATACTCTATATAGCCTCATTCTAATCAGTTTATGAAGTTTATAAAATTTGATGAATTTATTCATTGTGAGTTGAGTTTTACTCCTCTTGTTCTTAATTGAACTTTTGAACTTATCAAAGGTAAATCACAACCTTTGTGACATTCCTCCTTTGTAATTTGGGTTCTTGAGACGGGTTCTTCAACGGGTCTAGATTTTAATATAATCTAGGTTCTTGAAACGAGTTCTCATCGGGTCTAGGTTCTCCATCCATTGACTTCATTTTGGCTTTCTTGGGATGTTTTCAAATTGACTGTGGGTTCAAGGGATTTCATTCCCACGGGTTCATATCATCTCCTCCCTTAGTGAGGCATAGAGAGAAACCAAGTGAGGTCTTGAGTATTCTTGGGAGTTTTTAGAGTTCTTGTGTTGGGAGCTTTAGAGGACCATGAAAATTGTAAGTCTTCTTGCCCTAGATCTTAGTTGCATTTTATGTTTTGATTTTAAGTGTTGAAGTGATTTTTGGTTGAGTTTAGAATAAGTTACCATGCTTAAATCAAAACCGAGTCCATTAAGGTTAGATTAAGTGTTTAAATTGTTTTGAGTAGAGATTTTAGCTATGGCATGTCTTAGCATATTTTGATATGATGTATTAATGTCTTAGAATGACTATTGAAGTTTTGGTTTTGAGATAAAAAAACATGTTATGATATGTTTTAATTCTATGTTGTGTTGATTATCCAAGCATGCTTGGTTTGATTAAATTATGCTTAACTTATGAAGTTTTGATTTACTTTAGTTGGGATTGAAAAATAAGCATTTAGAAAACCTTTTGATTGGGATAAGAAGGGAAATGCTTGATTTAATTCCAATTCTTGAAACTTTCTTGATGAAAAAGATTAAAGAGATATCATGCATGCTTAAGGACTAGTTTAATAGAGATTAAGGTTTTTAATCATGATTAAGTGTTGGGCTGAACTTATTCACCTAAGATTAAGCTTTTAACATGTCATTAAGGATTATAGTAATTATGTTAATTAAATAAATTGAATATGCATGCATTTATCAGGACCATAGTTGAAATTACACTTGGGCATTAATTAGAGTGCATGCCACAGGTTGAGTGTATTTGGACTAGTTCCACATTGATTTTTAGAATTCTAAGGGCATAGATGGTTTTAGAATATGGAAAATATGATATTTATGAAGTTTGGTTAAATTTGGGGCTTATTTGTAAATAGTGAAAAATTAAGGCCTTAGTGGCAATTAGGGGTGTTTTTGTAAATACCCATTTTTGAAACCTTTGGATTATGAACATCTTCCGTAGTAGTCTAAATCCTACCTTAGTACAACTTTGATTACAGCTGCTATGTTTTTCCAAACTCAAGTAGTTTGTACGTTGGCCTCTAACTTACACATTGATAAGTTATTTATGATTTATTGATAAGTGTCACATTCATGTTATAATTGTCATTTTAAGCATAAAATATCATGTTATATGATACATTGAGTACATTACTACTTGCTTACATGACATGTGAGTTTTTCACCATTTTAGCATATTGCATATAAATGTCACTTTCATATGAAAACTTGCTACATATACATATGTCATGAACTATATTTTTTCAAACATATCATGAAAATTACTTTTGTCACGACCTCAAAGGCAAGGATTGGAAATTATCTTAGTGAAACTCCTGTGTCTACTCTGGAGTGAGTAAAAATGGAGTAGTAACTCATGAGTTGACAAATAACAATCAACATGCTTCGAATGGATTCTTTTTTAAGAATGTCGGAACCAAGTCAAATATTATGATACCTAAGGCTAGTGGGTGTATATGTTATGATGTTATGATAATGTTATGTTGCCAATGCATTGAGAACGAGTTTGCAGACAACGTAGTTTCAACGTGAACTGTACTATGGTTACCAATAGATACTCACAATGCATATGAGAAACTGTGACGATACCATACGTTATGATATTAATGTTATGATTAAATGTGAATTGCAAATAATGATGAAACGTCATGATGAAATATATGTTTTTGATAGTTGAAGTGAAAAATATTCTCTGTAAGAAAATGTGTCTAAGTTTTCTGAAAATGTCAAGGAATCTGGATGGGAGACATATAATGATTTTTTTCTGCATCTCATGCATTTCATATTTATCATTCATCATGCATAATTTATCTTTGTACACATTGGTTGTCTAACTTAATTAGATTTCAAATAAATCTCACCTCTTGTGGACCTACTATCATTCCACTTGGAATGATAGAAGCTGTGTTAGGATCCAATGAGACAGACCAAATGGACTAGTGGACCCGATTGATTGAAGAGGAGCCGGATCTCGACAAAAGATTAGACCTCATTTTGATGATTATAGCCCTAACCCTTCTTGCATTAGAACGCATGAATCAGTTGATTTATAGCCATGGAGACTTCTTATCAAAAATAATTGTACTAAGATTATGCTATATTATGATTTGAACTTATGATGGTTATGAATGACATTGGGATGTTTTAGTTTATTTTGACATAAGTTTTATTTAGTTACCCTTATTCCGCTACGGTTATTGCATATTGTAATACCCGAGTCCTACTACGTAGGTCGTTACGTCATTTTATTAATTCTTTAAGTTAAATATTTTGAGATAAAGATTTTTATTACTTTTAATTATTTTATTTTAAGATGAGTATGCTTTATTTTTTTAAAATATGATTTATTAAAATAAATCAAGGGTATTATTTTTAGACTTTGAAATATTTTCCCTTAAGTTCTTTAATTTTATTTATTTAAAAAATGACCTAATTATTCTCTACCATTGAATTGGTAGGTGAAAAGCATCCTTGAGGTGGATAGATCTCTACCATCCACTTGCTTCCTTGTGATGGAAGGAGGAAACAAAGATGGCCTTGTTTGCATTCAAAACCCACCTCAACTCATCTCAACTCATCATTACAACTTTTCTAAATTTCCACACAAAATATAATAAACAATTTAACTTTTATTTTACTATTTACAAACCATCTCAACATATCTCAACTCATCTCTGAATCCAAACCACTCCCAAAAGTCCTTGTCCCTCCTTAAGCTTACAGTGAAAGCCATACAAAGGAGAAAAGAAAAAGACAAAACTAATCCTAAAGCATCCTATTCCTACCGGTTGGTCAACACCCAAGAAAGGAATAAAATCTCATCTTCCTTTCTAAGAAAAGCAACTAAATCCTTTTGACTTTTCTTCCCCTTTTCACCCGTATTAGGCTTCTAAGACAAGCCACTAATTATTTTTTTTGTTTTCCTTGGTCTCGTAAACTTCTTAAGTAAGCTAATAAATTTATTTTTCCTTGTTGCATCCGTCGGTTCTACGTAAGGCAAACACATAGAAGATTTCTCAAGCCCTCACCCGTGTGTCTGCGTCTCATTCCCTCCCCCTCCATTCTTCTTCCAATCTCAAGCCAAGCATCCACCACTTTTCCTTCTTCTCAAGAGGAAAATAGCAAGGTAAGAGTACCCTTAATCCTTCTCCCTTGTGTATTTTGAATTTAGCCATGGTTGATCAAGTGAGTTTTCTTTTGATGATTTTTGATATTTCAGTTTTGGGGTTTAAAACAGTGATATCGTGTTGCTCTTCATCTACACGGCTATACCACTATTTGGTCTTCCACTTGTGTTTTGAAAGGAGCTAAGAGCTTAAGGTAAAAATCTTAATTTGACTTAGTTATTTTTAATGTGATTTCGGAAGCTCACTAAGTTGTTTTAGCTTGTGTTTTGATGTAGTTAATTTCCTATATTACAAATAAATATGTATACCCTGTTTTTGGCCCAAACCGAATAGTATTATAGTTGTTTTGCTATTTATTTTCCTATATTTCGAAAACACTATGTTGTTATTAAACTTGGTTTAACCACAAGAGATGATTATAGTGATTTTAAATTATATATGTTGGTATCATGTGCCTTGTGTGGAGATTTGGTTGGTAATCTATTTTTAGGATGCTAGAGGCTTAATTTAAAGGTTTTGCTTGGTTCTATAATTTTATATCTTGCTTTTAAAGGTATTAAGTGAGTAAATCATAAGCTTAAGTGTTTAAAGGTTTTAAAAGTTTCTTAATGAGTGACTTTGCTATACGTTATGCTACTTTAATTTTAATAGAGGTTTTATCTAAACTATTTAATATATTGCTTATGTGAATAGGTTATAGCTTAGTTAGTTTAGATATAAGGGATTAATTGTACATGAGGTATTATGATATGCAAAGCTGTCCAAGTATTCCTAACTCCATGTCATGCCATAAAAGTAGCCCATTTATGTTGTCTCTCGTTTGGTTAAATTCTACCTAACCCAAGAGTCCAAAATATTGATAAGCTAACCTTTTTATAATGAGGGACCACAAGTTGATTTAAAGGGCATGTTTCCTAAGCTTGTTTAGCCTACTTGAGATACCTAAATCTATTTTAAGTCCCATTGTCGAGAATTCCATAATTTATCTCCTAAGGTCCATAACCCAAAGTGAGCTTGAACCAAAGAAACCTTGCTTGAACCCTATGAATTCTTAACTACTTTTCATGTAAGCTTTTAAAATAGCTTTTACATGGACAACTAGCATGTCTTAATATTTAAGTTATTTCTTTTGTAAGTCGAGGTGAGGGGTAGTCATTGGGTTAATGTTAAGCATAGAAGAGACGTTAGATTGTAATATCGTGGCTTTCTCTTTTAAATGGAGGACTAAAGAATATTGTATGAGTATTAACACTATTATGTTATTTATTGGAATAGAAATATTGATGATGGAAGTATCGAGGAGCATAGAGGTAAGTAGCTATGACCATGCCTCTTACACCAAGTTCTCTTTATGAAAAAATATCTCTCTCCCTTATTGCAAATGTTCTTTTAAAGAAAAGAGTAAATGAATATAGTATATACAAGCCCTTTTTTGATAGCCCTTGTTAAGCACCCTATCGATTATAATTGTATGTAAGTGTATAAGGTAATGCATGCACGTAGGTTCTAAGTCGTGAGGTTTCCATATATGCTCACTCAATAAACTTATTGATTATTCCTATATGTAGTATAACATGAAAATATATCTTTTCTATAGAAATGCATGTGCATCAAAGAAAGAAAGATGATGAAAATGTTTTGATTGCAGATGAAAGAAAATGAATCTCTCATGCCTTATGCTTCAAGTGATGCTTTAAATGGGTTTTAAAATGTTCCTATGAACTGATGCTTTAAATGACGCGAAGAAAGTGTTTTAAAATGCACTGATGTTTTAAATGATGCGAATGAACATCTTAAGATGTCCCTATGAACTGATGTTAAATTGTCCCTATGAACTGACGCTTTATGGATACCATGAAAAAAAAATGATGTTTAATCACATGCTTTTAAAATGATGTTTTTTCATGAACGCACAATTAAATGAAAAGATAATGCTTAAATTCATGCTTTTAAATTACGTTTTCCATGAATGAACTGTTAAATGATGAAAATGACTGAAATGACTGAAATGAATGAAAGAAAGGACTGAATGATTGAATGCTTTAATGTATGAAAATACGTAACGGCCATATGAATGAAAAGGGTACCAAAGGAATGGGCAGAATGTATTGCTGGGTAAGTAGTATTAGTAGTGCACCCAGTGCTGCCCCCTGACTGAAAGGGATTCCCAACTTGTGGCTACGGGCAGAATCCGGGTCCAAAGGAATACCGCTAGCCCCAACACACGGGGCGTAATAGTGTGTACCGGCTAAATAAAGTGAAATATGAAAGTATAGTTATTTGTTAAAATATTTATGAATGAAAGCATAGTTATTTCTTAGAATGTTTATGCATGAAAGTATGGCTTATTTCTTAAACTGTTATGCATGAAAGTATTGTCAAGAATTAGCAAACATGTTTATGTATGCATGTTTTCAAAAGAAAAGAACAGATGCCTAGTATGTTCACTGCATAGTGTACTACTTACTGAGTATTCGACTCACTTTATTTTAAATGTTTTAAACGTCCAGGTAATGATGAAAAGGCTACGGAGCAATGCATTACTTCTGAGGGAGAGGCAAAAGCTTAGGATCTTCCATAACTAGAATAGTTATGTTTATGGATGACGGATTATGTTTTTATGAACGTATGGACTCTGAAAGTCTTTTATGGATGAATGTTCGAATAGAATGTCCATCAGGTATTCCCTTTATTAAATTAGAAATTTAGAGTACATGTGTGTCATGTCCATGCCGATTGCATGTTATTAGAAGAAAAAAAAAGGGAAGAAAAGGAAGTAAAGGGCAGGTATGTACGTCGCGATCCCGACCTTCCTAGGACAGGATTGTGACACATATTGCTAGATGCATCTATATGATGCATTGTATATTAACCATCATGAACAGGAGTATATAACCTTATGTTGCATGTTCAACGCTCTAAGTCTTCATTCCATCCCAAGTGGAGGTTGGGGGTATCACATACTCCTTTTGGAATTTAAAGATCTCCATTAGAGATTTATTTCAATTTAAAATCATCACTAATTGAAGTCCCCTACAAATTCTCAGCCACTGTCAATCCTACAATGAATGAATTACTAGATCATGTTTTTAAATTCAAACTCTCTTCTTAGTTGATCATGACTGAGTGTTCAGCAGATTAGTGCCACTATATGTATTAACCGAGTCCAACTCAAACTCGTTGTTACCCTCTCCCAAATCTCTCTATAAATATTTCCCTTCCATGTGTTATTTAGAAAAAAAACCATAAACCTCCGTAAATGCAGCAGCCGAACCCAAGATACCTAGTCCAGCACCGTGCGTGTCCCACATTCACCACGCCAATAGCCGACTGCCTTATTCCTCTCACAATATCCTTCACGTTTTCTCTCTCTCTTTCTAGGTAACGTGATTGATTTCATGCCGGAAATATTTGATTAAAACTGCATGGTAAGTAGTTTGATCATAAATTAAGATTAACATACATTATCTAGTTATCTATATTATTTTTAAAGTCAGTTATTTGGAAGCTAATTTTTATGTACCACACATGTTATGATATTTTGCAAGCACTTCATTCATCATGTTTCTTTCCACATATTATAGTTATGTATGTATATGCATCTCACGTTGCATAGGACACCTAAACTTTCATAAGATCAAGTGTACGATAAACTCAGAGCAGTTAATAAGATGACCATTTAGATGCATGGTACCAATGCAGTTTTAGAGTGGATGTGCAAGCCACAGACTCAAGCGTGGTCTACCATACTATGCCAAAATACTATCAGTGACTCCCCATGCAGTCGCGGGATATGAGGTAGGTGCACAATCTTGCATACATGGTTAAGTGTGTGTGCCAGTATGTTAAGTAAGATAAGTCGGATAAAACAAGCCAAGTCATGCATGTCGTAGCATACGTATGAGCAATCATGATTTTAAGTTCTCATCATGAAATATTTTATGAAAAACCTTATGTTAAGTATATTTACGTCATGATGAGTTTCTTACTAAGTCATCAACACATTTTAGTATTTTATGTTTTTAAACCACCCTAAGTCGGAATATTTATGAAGGTAAAGTTGAAGGACAAGACGTAGTCCAGGAGGGCATGACAGTGGCATAGATCATGTACATTGATTTTAAGTTATGAATTTTATGGTACGGATTTTAAGAAATTTTAATAAATGCTTTCGCACACTCTCATTTATGATTTTAATATTTTAATATAAACGACTCAACTTATTACAAGGAATCTTTGCACTTGACAATTCCTTTAAAAAATATATATATATTTTTAAGTCAGGTTCAACAGTAGCACTCCGACACCCGTAATTTTCTAAAAAAATGATATCTTTCTTAACCGTGGGGAGCCTTGTGTTACACTTTCTCCTCCTACTTTCTTTATTCTCCCCTACTACCATTGTACTTCAAAATTATTTTTCATATATTGTTGTTCATTTTATATGAAGAACAACCACAACCGTTTCAATTAATAATTTGTGAGTATTATTTTATTTTATTTACTCTACACTTATTTAATTGTAACTGGCTGGTTCTACCGTCTTTTATTTTACATTTCTTTCTTATATTTATGCTTCCACCACCTTTACTTGTTGCTTGTTATCTTGTTACTTGTTAAGGATGATATATATATATATAGCTCATATATATATATATATATATATTTATATATATATTTCATATGAGCATGTTTGGACACCTGAAGTATTTCAAAATTTTGTAAATAGTTATAAAATTATTTGAGTGAAGATGTTTAATTGAGTTTTAAGAAATGAGAGAAAGAAAAACGTTGAATAAAAAATTATAAAATTAAGATTCTTTTTAATATTATTTTTGTTTTGAAACTAATAAAAGTTGTATTGATATTTGTGTTTTGTTTTGAAATTTATAAAAGTTGTATTAATTTTTGAGTTTAGATAATATTTAGGTAATGATTAGATGCAAATGTTGAAAATTTAAAATTAAAAAATATTTTGTATTTTAGTGATGCATGAAATTCTGAGAAGTTTTGAAAATCTTGAGAATTTTTTACCTGTCCAAACATGAGTTTCGGTCTCACAACTTACAAGTCTTGGACATTACTACTATATGCCATATGGGTAGGAAAGAACTTCCCTTAAATCTTATCCATATTTATTTGAAATATGAGTAATTACAAGATTTTTCTATGGAACGGATACGTGGTACTCATATTAGATGTGGCATCAATTAAAACTGATACTTACATAGACAATTTTACTTGCATGGCATATAATTACAGGGTTAAGTACCACCTCATTTGTATTAATTAGGAAATATCTAATAATTTTGCGTAAATAGGGAGTTGTTATATTTATGGCTGCCCAATAACACTTATTGCAGCATTTAATGATTAGTAAAGTATGCATGGATTGGATAGAAAATCATTGCAGTGATTCTATATAAGAATACGTTAATCTTGACGAATTTAGAAACGATCATTTTTAAGTTGTAGGTTGTGCAATTTACGCGCATTATTTTTTAAAAATAGTGAAATTTATTCTTAAAACAAATCATGTATCTCATCTTTACTCAATTTTTTAAAATAAAGATACGAAACTTATGATACACCACGGCGTTCAGCTAGAGGACTCAAACCAAATCCCAAATATTTGGGAGGAGGTTAGACGAACAAAATCGACGCAAGCGGAAGTAGTGCGCGTAGCGCGGGACGTAATGCGCAGGACGTAGCGGGACGAAGTGCGCGAGATGTAGCGTTCGACGCGGGACGTAATGCGCAGAAACGACATGCATACGTGCATGGACTGGGTCATAGCCGTTAGAGATATTTCAGCTCTATGTTATCTTCTGTTTTATCCTCTGTTTTATGATTAATTGCCGCTGCATTTTTATTTAGTTAAATACGTGAGTCATTTCCCTTTTATTAGGCGTCGGCTACTGGTAGTGGCTTAGGTTGTTCCTCTGTTTCCGCAAGTTCTGTTTTAGTGTTCTGTTTCAGTGTGTAATCTTGGTCTGCTATTTAAGCAGCCGAAAGTTATCAATGAAGGGCAGAAAAATTATCCCAGTAAAGGTGGTTCATCCTCACCCGAAGAGGACAATTCTTGAGTATCATATTTGGCATTATCAAGGGACCTATCATTGGTATCAGAGCCAGGTTAAGCATGGGAACCAACAAGGAGCGTATTGAGCACTTGGAGTATGGATTGGGCGATGTGCAAGAGGGTTTACAGAGAATGGAGGAAACCCTCAATCGACTTTCCAATGTATTGCTCACTAACCCGGATACCTCAAACCCGGGCAATCACCACCACGAAAACCCAGATGGCGGATGGATGATCGTCTCGTCCAAATCAGCCAAGTTAGAATTTCCACGCTTCTCTGGAGACGATCCAACGGAGTGGTTCAATCGGGTGGAACAATTTTTTGAATATCAGAATACGGCAGAGAACCAAAAAGTTCCCATGGCTGCGTACCACCTTGAAGGGGAAGCCAACCAATGGTGGCAGTGGCTTCGTAGGACGTTATGTGAAGAAGGAAATGTGATATCTTGGGAAAAATTCGAAGAGGAATTATGGGCTTGCTTCGGGCCGTCGGGATGCGAAGACTTTGATGAAGCTCTCTCACGGATTAGGCAAACGGGAACATTGCGAGACTATCAACGGGAGTTTGAGAAGCTAGGCAATAAGGTACGTGGATGGACGCAAAAAGCTTTAATAGGGACATTCATGGGGGGCTTGAAGGCGGAGATTTCTGATGGGATAAGGATGTTTAAGCCGCAATCCCTCAAGGAGGCCATTAATTTGGCACGAATGAGGGACGAACAGCTTGCACGCCAGCAACGGTTTGTGCGATCACCACTCACAAGAGCTCCACCAGTCTTTCCACCAACCACGCGTATAGCCCCTGCTAATCCTGCAACTCCAATCCGACGTTTAACATGGGAAGAAATGCAAAAGAGAAGAGCTCAAGGTCTCTGTTTCAATTGCAATCAACGCTTCACCGCTGGGCATAAATGTCAAAAACCACAGTTACTGCTCTTGGAGGGGCATACGGATAATTTCATATGCGAAGATATTACTGATCAGCAAACATTGGAGGAAGACCAAGGTGGAGAAACAGGGGAAGTACAAGAACCGAAACAAGAACCCGAGATCACGTTGCATGCTTTAACAGGTTGGTCGGGTCCCAAAACCATGCGCATAACAGCGAGGATGGGTCCTCACGAAGTGGTGGTTCTGGTGGACAGCGGCTCGACGCACAACTTCATCAGTGAGCGTTTGGCGAACATGCTCAAATTACCAGTAGTACCCACGGAAGAATTTTCTGTCCGGGTGGCCAATGGAGAAAAATTAAAATGTCAAGGGCGTTACGATCAGGTACGAGTGGAGCTGCAGGGTACCGAGTTTTATCTCACCCTTTTTTCTCTGCCATTAACAGGTTTAGATCTTGTACTTGGTGTGCAATGGCTTGAAATGCTCGGATCAGTGGTCTGTGATTGGAGGAAATTGACCATGGACTTTACTTGGCAAAACCAAGACCGCATATTGCAAGGTGTAGACGTGCGAGCAATCCAGGAGGCAACACCGACTGAAATATCGAAAGAGCTCCGCCAAGGCCATGCTCTATTTGCGATATACATTCAGCCAACTTTGAGCAAAGCCTCACCTGCTGCGCCAGTTGATGTTAAGCAACAAGAAAATGCAGAGGATCCTTAAAGACTATGAGGACGTATTCCATGAGCCCTCAAGTCTGCCACCAGTGCGTGAGGTTGAGCATTGCATTACGCTCAAGGAAGGGACCGAGCCAATCAATGTAAGACCGTATCGATATGCACAAGTGCAGGAGATGCTGAATTCCGGCCTTATTCGTCCAAGTACCAGTCCGTTCTCGTCCCCCGTATTATTGGTCAAGAAAAAAGATGGTAGTTGGCGATTTTGCACGGACTACCACGCACTCAATACCGCCACCATTAAGGATTGATTTCCCATTCCGACGGTAGACGACATGTTAGACGAATTACATGGCGCTTCATACTTTACCAAGCTTGACCTAAGGGCCGGATATCACCAAGTAAGAGTAAATTCTCCCGACATTCTCAAAACTGCATTTCGTACTCACAACGGTCATTATGAATATTTAGTCATGCCGTTTGGTCTATGTAATGCAGCCTCTACGTTCCAAGCCATTATGAACTCTATATTTCGACCTCATCTTCGAAAGTTTATTTTAGTCTTCTTCGATGATATTCTCATATATAGCTCTACTTGGAAGAAGCATGTGACGCATGTAAAACAATCCTTGGAGATTTTGAGGCAACAACAATTTTTTGCTAAGGCCAGCAAATGTGTATTCGGCCAACAGGAGCTAGAGTATTTGGGACACATTGTTACGCCTCAAGGAGTGAAGGTCGATAATCAGAAAATTGCTGCCATGGTAGCATGGCCTACACCAACTAATATTTCTGAATTGCGTGGGTTTTTAGGCTTGACAGGATATTACAGAAAATTTGTTCGAAGCTATGGCATCATCGCTCGACCCCTCACCAACCTCCTCAAGAAAGGGCAGTATGTATGGAGCGAGGAAGCCGAAGGAGCCTTCTTCAATCTTAAACGTGCGATGACTACCACCCCTGTTTTGGCCATGCCAAATTTTGATGAGCCCTTCACTATAGAAACGGACGCGGCAGGGGAAGGAATAGGCGCAGTCTTAACGCAACAAGGCAAACCCATTGCCTTCATGAGCCGTGCACTGGGAGTTACAAAAAAATCATGGTCCACCTACGCCAAAGAAATGCTTGCTATTGTGGAGGCGATACGCACATGGCGACCATATTTATTGGGGAGGAAATTCTTCATCCAAACCGACCAACGCAGCTTAAAATATTTTCTGGAACAACGTTTGGCAACACCAGAACAGCAAAAATGGGTAGCCAAATTGCTAGGCTACGAGTATGAAATCACCTATCGCCCAGGTCGTGAAAATTCTGCTGCGGACGCCCTTTCACGCAAGCCCAACAGTCCGGTCCTCAACCACATCCATTTACCCACCGTAACTATATGGGATGAAATTCGGAAGGCGTACAAAGGAGACCCATACATCCAGGCAATCACGCAAGTGACCCAGAATCAAAACGAAGGGCCCTATACACAACGCCAGGGGTTACTTTTCTTCAAAGGCAGGGTACTCATTCCTTCCCAAGGAGAATTACGGGAGCAGTTGCTCCATGAGGCTCATGACACAAAGATCGGAGGGCATTCCGGTGTATTGCGGACTTTCAAACGCTTGGCAAATCAATTTTACTGGCCGAAAATGTATCAAGCGGTAACCGAATATGTTAAGCACTGTGAAGTATGCCAGAGGATGAAAACCGAGACACTCTCACCTACGGGACTTCTCCAACCATTGCCCATTCCTTGCCAAGTTTGGGATGATATTACTCTTGACTTCATTGAAGGATTACCCAAGTCCAACGGCAAAGATACTATACTGGTGGTAGTGGACAGGTTAAGCAAAGCTGCACACTTCCTACCGTTAGCTCATCCATTTACGGCTAAAGGTGTGGCTGAAAAATTTGTGGCAGGAGTTATCAAGCTGCATGGCTTGCCAAAATCGATCATTAGTGATCGTGACCCGGTTTTCATTAGCAGGTTTTGGCAGGAATTTTTTCACATGTCAGGCACAAAATTACAGCTTAGCTCCGCTTATCATCCGCAAACCGACGGACAAACAGAAGTCGTTAACCGCTGTGTAGAGCAATATCTTAGGTGCTTTGTGCATCAATGGCCGCGCAAATGGAGTGCCTATCTACCTTGGGCTGAGTTATGGTATAATACAACGTATCATGCCTCAACAGGGATGACGCCGTTTCAAGCTCTATACGGACGGCCACCTCCCACCATTCCACTTTATCCTACTGGTCACTCTTCCATCCACGAAATTGATGAGCAGCTGAAAAACAGAGATGAGTTATTAAAGCAACTCAAAACTCATCTACAAACCTCCATCAATCGTATGAAACAAACCGCTGATCTTAAGAGGAGGGATGTCACTTTTGAAGTCGGTGACATGGTACTCTTGAAGCTGCATCCCTATCGACAACAGACAGTTTTTAAACGTGCCCACCAAAAGCTTGCCAGTAAGTTTTATGGGCCGTATCGGGTGCTACAAAAAATAGGGGCCGTTGCTTACAAGCTGCAGTTGCCAACCGACGCCCGCATTCATCCAGTTTTTCACATTTCCCTCTTAAAGAAATTTCTAGGCGAACATACACCGCCTTCTACCGAGTTACCGCCTATAGATGATGAAGGAACGATCATACTTGAGCCGCAACGCATCCTGGATACCCGCTGGGTCAAACAAGGCAACAAGTTTGAAGAAGAACACTTGGTTCAATGGAAAAACTTGCCAGTTGAAGAAGCCACATGGGAGAGGGCTAAATCCTTGATGGAGCAATTTCCAAATGTGGACCTTGCGGACAAGCGTCCACCCAGTGGGGGAAGTATTGATACACCACGGCGTTCAGCTAGAGGACTCAAACCAAATCCCAAATATTTGGGAGGAGGTTAGACGAACAAAATCGATGCAAGCGGAAGTAGTGCGCGTAGCGCGGGACGTAATGTGCAGGACGTAGCGGGACGAAGTGCGCGAGACGTAGCGTTCGACGCGGGACGTAATGCGCAGAAACGACGTGCATACGTGCATGGACTGGGTCATAGCCGTTAGAGATATTTCGGCTCTATGTTATCTTCTGTTTTATCCTCTGTTTTATGATTAATTGCCGCTGCATTTTTATTTAGTTAAATACGTGAGTCATTTCCCTTTTATTAGGCGTCGGCTACTGGTAGTGGCTTAGGTTGTTCCTCTGTTTCCGCAAGTTCTGTTTTAGTGTTCTGTTTCAGTGTGTAATCTTGGTCTGCTATTTAAGCAGCCGAAAGTTATCAATGAAGGGCAGAAAAATTATCCCAATAAAGGTGGTTCATCCTCACCCGAAGAGGACAATTCTTGAGTATCATATTTGGCATTATCAAGGGACCTATCAACTTACATACCTTAAGATTATAAATATCATTTCTTCTCTCATAAAATATAGAGAGTGTCAATGTATAAATAATGTATGTCAAAGCAAAACCATTCAAATAAAGTTGCAAATGCGGTCCATTAATCTCATTATTTCCTAGAAGAAACTAACACACATAGCCGTCCCTAGTTTTAGAGAGAGGGACTCATCCTTCTCTCTAGAAATCACTATCAAATCAAAACCTGCACATAGGGGGAGGAGTTTGCTGCCTCCTCCCTCCATCTCCTTTCTTGTTTTCATCTTTCTTTTTCTTTTTTTGGTTGTTTTTACAAGGCTAAGTATGGTGGAAGGTCGATCTGTTGCTTTCTGGCGTCCGGCGACCACCACTTGCTCTACCGCAGGTTTCCCAAGGTGTTGATCGTTCAGACGGGCGAAGAACTACACCGAACGGCGCTGCGTATGAGCCACACGCACGGTCCAAAGAGAGCGTGTGAAATCCATGCGCTACCGCTAAGGGTGCTCTTTTGCTGCCACGCATAGCTTTTTTGGGTCCAGGGCCACCAGTTACTTCAGACCTGACTGACCGCCATACTCCCAAGGTGTCGCATGGCTCTCACATACCATCACAGTCACTTTGTTTGTCTTTTTTTCTCCAAGGTTGAAAATGCGATTCTATGTCTTTCCTAGATGTAATTTATTTTTTTTCATGTGTCTTTAATTTATGTTATGTCTTTTGTTTTAGAAAAATAAAAGCAAAAAACACGTAGTCTTTTGGACTTTTCTCCATAGAGAGTGTCTCTTGGACTTTTGTCCAAAAAGTATGTCCTCTACTCTGTTTTAGACAGAGTATGGGGTTTATAAAATCTGTCTTGGACAGAGTTGTGTTGTCTCTCAGACAGTGATCAGTAGAGATTTCCAGTATAGATTTGACCATGTCAATTACAATTGTGTACTGGGGAGCTATTAATGTTGTAGTTGACTTGTTATGTATATTTCAAATCAAAGTTGTAATGTATGTTATTAATAAATGCAATATGTTTTATAAAAAAAACAAAAGTTGTAAATGCATTAGATAAGATGACGAAGTTGGGAAGAATGTACGAAGTAAAACCATTCAAATAAAAGGAAATCCTACGCGCCTGTTATATCCATAGTTCAATAGTTGCTGACTTCAAAGTTTTAGGGAGAGAAAAATTTTTAGATCTTAAACTAGCCATGAATTTATATTTCAAACCAAATTAAACAAAAGGAACCCGGTTTGAAAATCGAATCGAGATCCCAGGTCGGTTAAATTTGTAGGCCAAGAAGAGGCCTCAATTTCCAAGATTTTCTAGAAAAAATAAACATTGAACTCAAATTATAAAGTAGTTGACTGTGATGAAATTAAATTCTCATTTGTCATGACAAAATTAATTGGGTGCAACCCATTGAAAACTTATCATTAATAATAAGGGAAGAAATCAAGCCAAAAGATAAGATAGAAAAGAGATAAGACAAGGAATAGATAAACTAAAAGCAATTGGCCCAGACTCCATAAATGAAAAGGCTTTACAAGGCCAATTGGACTCTATCACTCTAAGGAATAAAATAGATCTCTATAAAGGAGGAGATAGTTAGGACTCTCCACTAGCTCTCTACATACAAACTTCACAACAAATAGCGACTCCACCATATCTCTCTCAAGTGAGGCATCGACTTCAACCTTCTAAAATTCTAGATTTTTCCATTATATTGAGGCCATGAGAGATTGTAAAATCATCTATTATAGTGAAATTTTCTCCCAAACAACCCGTAGACGTAGGCTTTTTTGTCAAACCACGTAAATCTCTGTGTCTTTATTTATTTATTTTTATTGGGTTATTTATTATTATTTTTTGGATAAACATGAAGAGCACCAAACCAACGCCCGCATCACCATCATAGGTCGAAAATATTTCCTTCCTCCATTCCGGTCTGTTGTGGAAATTTAGGTATTAATAGTTGGTGCCGTCTATGGGATCGACTAATCTTCTACACAAAAATTGGGAGAAGGATATTCTCCGACTCACTAGATCGTATCTAGCGAGCCATATAAGTTTTCTCTCAAGTTAAATTTTTGCTTGTTATTTTATTTCATTCCCACTTTGGCTGCAAAAAGAAGGGAAAGAAAAAAAGCATGCTCAGAAACACAACATGCACTATGCACTGGAGGCAAATACCATGTACATAAGGCACACCCATGCAGGTGCACAGTGGGCACATGGAAGATGGGTGCACACCACTATGCACTCAGTGACCCTCATGCCACCTCCTCTTCATGGCGGCTATATATTGGCAGGAGTTCTATCGAGGAGCAAGATCCCACAGACGACGTCACTGTTTTATGATACCAAAAGCAGAGCACTCCACTGTGACAACGCAACTGCCACCACGTCGAGTCTTACCCAGCTCTACCATAAAGCGCTACTATGAGAAGTTCTCACGTGCTGATTGCCGCTATCCAGTTGAGCATACATATAAATTTCCGCACATGCAACTCGCTCGAACTACCATTCATAGTTGCACCATGGTTGCTCCACTGCGTTGTCGAGAACTAATTAGTCGCCCACTATGTTTGCTCGCCACGGAAGCTATGCTCATCAGTACCATTCCTCACCACTAGAAAGTTGCCCACCAAAACCATTCCATGCCGCTACAAGTTGCTGCCATTGTGTTTGCTTGCCACAATGGGCTTCCTTGCTAGAGTGACTTCAGTCCATGGCTAGCTTGCCACATTTAAGTTCCACTAGGTTTGCTCGCCTCCCTTCAGTCTCGTTGGATTTCGTTGCCCACAATAGTCTACTCGCCACAGTATGTTCCTCGCTAATTGCTCACCACGCAACTGCTCACCACCTAGGTTGTTCCCTCGCCACACACAGTATTCTGCTTGCCATACACATGAATCTCACTCGATGATACAACACAAAAATAAAATAAAATAAAAAAATAAGAAGAGTCGAGCTACTTGACTCGAAGTTGAACTCGTCGCACCTCTAAGAGAGTGAAGAAAAGAAAATCATAAAAAAATTTCATTCCTACATAAGTACTCAAGGATGAACAACTTTATGCGGTCAAGCTCTGTTTTAACATCAATGCGGTCGAGGCATCCTCCTGCTACATTTACATCTTCAGAGTTATGCAATTAAGGTATCCTTCCACTACACTCATATCGCTAAAGTTACGCGGTTGAGGCATCCTCTCGCTACACTCTCATTGCCAGAGTTACGCGGTCAAGGTATCCTCTCGCTATACTCACCTCGCCAGATTTACGCGGTTGAGACATCTTCCTGCTGCACTCACATCACTAGAGTTTTGGGGTCTAGGCATCCTCCCACTACTCTCGTCGTCATGAGTTATGCGATCGAGGCATCCTTTCGCTACACTCTCCTCTCTAGAGTTACGCGATCAAGGTATCATCCCGCTACACTCACCTCGCCAGAGTTACACGGTCGAAGCATCCTCCCGCTACACTCTCGTTGCCATGAGTTAAACGGTTGAGACATCCTCCCGCCAAGTACATGCCAAGTATCTCCCCTTGCTACAATTGCTGCCAGCGAATTCTCTTAGGGAACAAGCCTCTGAGCTCTACAACCGCCTCTCTTAAGTGCCCTTCGGGAACGAGTTGATAGGCTCAGCAACTGCCTACGATTGATCCAGGGGATCGACAAGCACCTTGACCACTTAAGCGCGGGTTACTACAAATAAACTCTTACATCTACATCATAACGGAAAAGCACCAAAAGAAAATCGCAGCACGAGGCAAAATCCACTGATGCCACTGAAAACCAAAAATGATTATCGAGCACGGAAAAATATGCGCACTTTAATAACAATAAACTGTCACATACAATTATCAGTACACTCAATTATCACGCAAACATTCTTACAAACAAACTTCACAAAGGCCCATCCTCGGATGCCCTTACTACAAATTTCACAAATTCTTTTTGAGGACCGCTCATGGAGATCTCCATTGCATTACATAACAAGTGACAAACTATGGATCAGTTTCCATAATTCCTTTTTCTGTAGTTTTTTACAGGTTACCTCCATCACGGTTGACTTGATGAATCTCAAGTCCTTCGTGAACAAGCCGACCTTAAGAATCACGAGCATCTGTTAGGGACAAAATTGACTGGTCCAACCCATTGAAAACCTATCACTAATAATAAGGGAAGAGATAAAGTTAAGAAATAAGGCAGGGAAGAGATAAGGCAAGGAAGAGATAAACTAAAAGCAGTTGGCTCAGACTCCTAAAAAGAAAAAGCTTCACAAGGCAAGTTCGACTCTATCACTCCAAGGAAGAAAATAGATCTTTATAAAAGGAGGAGATCTTTACAAATGAAGGTGGGACTTTCCACAAGTTCTTTACGTACAAATTCTACCACACATAGCAACTTCGCCAGATCTCTCTCAAGGGAGGTATCATCTTCAACCTTCTGAAATCCTAGATTTCTCCATTGTATTGATTGATATGTGAGGCCATGAGAGATTGTAAAATCAGTTATTATAGAGGATTTTGCCCCCAAACAACCCGTGGACGTAGGCTTTTATGCCAAACCACATAAATCTCTGTCTCTTTTTATTTAATTTTTTATTTTTTTATTTATTATTATTTTATGGATGAACGTGACAAGCACCGGATTGACACCCAAATCACCATCGTGGGCAGGGAATAAATCTATCCTCCATTCCGGCATGTTATGAGAATTTAGGCATTAAAATTTGGTGCCATCTATGTGATCAACTAATCTTTTGCACCAGAATTAGGAGAGGGATATTCTCCAACTCATGAGATCGTATCTAGTGAGCCAGATAAGTCTTCTCTCAAATTAAATTTTTTGCTTGTTATTTTATGTTATTAATACTTTGATTGCTAAAAAGAGGGAAAGAAAAAAAAACATGTGCAGATACATAGCATGCGCTTTGCAAGGGAGGCAAATACCATGCACATAAGGCACACCCATGTAGGTGGACAGTGGGCATGCAAACGATGGGTGCACACCACCATGCCCTTAGTGACCCTTGTGATAGGCGATTTGGCTACACCACCTCCTTGTCGCGGCGGCTGAATATCTAGGCAAAACTGGCAAGAGTTCTTTGAGGAGCAAGATCCCACAGACGACACCACTATCTTATGATACCAAAATCAAAGCACTCCACTGTGACAATGCAGCCGCCACCACTTTGAGTCCTGCCCAGCTTCACCGTAAAGTGCCACCGTTAGGAGTTCTAAAGTGTTCATTTTTGCTGTTCAGTTGAGCATCCACATGAAAGTCCCCACACACAACTCGCTCGGACCGCCATTCAAGGTTGCACTATGGTTGCTCCACCTTGTTGAGAACCAATTAGTTGCCAACTATGTTTGCTCGCCACAGAAGTTATGCTCATCGGTACCATTCCTCACCACTGGAAAGTTCCTTACCGAAACCATTTCACGCCACTGCACGTTGTTGCCAATGTGTTTCCTCATCACATTGGGCTTCCTCGCAACAGTGACTTCAGTCCATAGTTTGCTCACCACCCTTTAGTCTCGTTGGATTTGGTTGCCCACAATAGTTTACTCGCCATAGTAGGTTCCTCGCCAATTGCTCACCACACAATTGCTCACCAACCAAGGTGTTCCCTCACCACACAGTATTTTTCTTGCCTACAAATGAATTTTGCTCGGCGATACAATCAGAAAAAAATTACAAATAATAAAAAAAAGAGTCGAGCTACTTGACTCAAAGTTGAACTCGCCTCACCTCCAAGAGAGTGAACAAAAGAAAATCATAAAAAATTTTCATTGCTACAAGCATACTCAAGGACGAACAGCTTCCCCATGCAAAAATCATTCAGCAGTGAACAATCTCATTCAAGAAAGAATTGAAAACAATAGCTAAATTGCTCTGGTTTGTCTCTCTCAAACTTGCTATTTCAATTTTAGTTTTACTAAAAAATTTAGTTTTTGGGGATTTTCTCAACAAAACTCCTTGAGTTGCCACAAGAATCCCAGTGGCCACATGCCTTGGGAATGTACTTCTTTGGAAATCACCCGAGTGGCATGGAACACCGAATATGAAGCCTCTCTCAAGCTCCACTCGAGCATATTAATTTGTTATTATCAAAATAGGTTGTTCGTTATCGTGGGCATCCTATGTCCTCATTGTTGCCAAAGCATGGCTGCCTACGGGTATCGCCCCATGTGTCACCAGCCTTCACCCCACTCTAAAGAGATGGCTCAAGTTTGCAAATCACAAGTTGTGATTTGGATTATTTAATCTAACCTGTTTGATTTTTATTTTAGTATGATCAAGCTCTAGCTCCCGCAGAGTGCGGTCATGCTTTGTCGCCCACCATAACAAAGTCATCGAGCTCCATTTTAACATCAATGCAATTGAGGCATACTCTCGCTACATTCACGTCGCTAGAGTTATGCAGTCGAGACATCCTTTCGCTACACTCACATCACCAAAGTTACATGATCGAGGCATCCTCCCACTACAATCTCATTGCCACAATTACACAGTCGAGACATCCTCCCGCTACACTCACATCGCCAAAGTTACACAGTCAAGGCATCCTCCTACTACACTCTCGTTGCCATGAGTTATGCAGTTTAGGCATCCTCCTGCTACACTCTCCTCGCCAGAGTTACACGATCAAGTCATCCTCCCACTACACTCTCATTGCCATGAGTTACACAATCGAGGCATCCTCCCACTACACTCTCATCGCCAGAGTTATGCGGTCAAGGCATCCTACCGATACACTCACCTTGACAGAGTTACGTGGTCGAGGCATTCTCCCGCTACACTCACATCACTAGAGTTATGCGGTTGAGGCATCCTCCTGCTACACTCTCGTTGCCAAGAGGTATGCGCTTGAGGCATCCTCCTGCTACACTCTACACGCTAGAGTTATGGTAGAGGCATCCTCCTGCTACACTCTCCTCGCCAGAGTTATGCAATCGAGGCATCCTCCCGTTATACTCTTTTTGCTATGAGTTACGCAGTTGAGGCATCATCCCTTACACTCTCCTCTCCAGAGTGTAGCAAGAGGATGCCTCAATGTGGTCGAGGCTACACTCTCGTCGCCATGAGTTAAGAGGTCGATGCATCCTTCCGCTACACTCTCCTTACTAGAGTTATGCGATCGAGGCATCCTCCTGCCATGTACAAGCCAAGTGTCTCCACTCGCTACAACCGTCGCCAGTGGGTTACCTTTTGGAACGAGCCTCTGTGCTCTAAAACTGTGATAGGACCAAGGTGGGCCTACTCTTAAAGATCCTTTGCAAGTTTCAGATGGGCCAATTACAAGATCAAGGGCCAAGAAGATCAAGGAAGCAATGCAAGGATTGGTGCAATCCACTTGGGATGAAGCCAGCAAGAGCCCAACACTCAAAATGGGTCTGAAAGAAGAAGAACCAGCTTTGATCCACTTGATTCAAGCTATGGAAGACATGACTTAGAGATATGGCCTATTGTTATTGGAGGCTTCCAATTTGGTTAAATGATTTATTTTATTAGTTTAAAATAAGTGGGCTTGAAGATGTTTGGCCTACATGTCTTATTTCTTATGAACTAAGTTTTTTAGAAAGGCCTTATATTTTGGCCAATAGCTTATTTGGAAAGTTACTTTTTAGGAACTAGGGTTTCATCAATTTATTGTAGGGTTATTGTAGCCACGCATACTGTAGCCGGTACTGTTTATCAAGACTCATTTTGGGTAAAATGGACTTTATTTTGGCTAGGGTTTTGATTAGGTTTGGGTTTAAAAACTCTTTGTAATCTCATTTGAAGGGTTAGACAATATTGAATTCTATTTGTGAGTTGAGTTTTCTCCTCTTGTTCTTGATTGAACTCTTGAACTTATCAAAGGTAAATCACAACTTTTGTGGCATTCCTCCTTTGTAATCTGGGTTCTTGAGACAGGTTCTTCAACGGGTCTAGATTTTAATATAATCTAGGTTCTTGAAACAAGTTCTCATCGGGTCTAGGTTCTCCATCCGTTAACTTGATTTTGGCTTTCTTGGAGAGTTTTCAAATTGATTGTGGGTTCAAGGGAATTCATTCCCACGGGTTCATATCAAACTGCCTCGCGCGAGTGTCCTTCGAGAACGAATCGACAAACATAGCAACCACCTAAGATGGATCCAGGGGATCGATGAGGACCCTGACCATTTAAGCGCAGGTTACTACAAACTCTTACATCTATATCAAAACAGAAAAACACCAACAGAAAATCGCAGCACGGGGTAAAATTTACTGATGCCACCGAAAACAAAAAATGATCACCGAGCACAGAAATATGCGCACTTTATTAATGATAACAGTCACATACATCATCCATACACTCAATTATCATGCAAACATTCTTACAAACAAACTTTACAAAGGCTCATCGTCGAAGGCCTTTACTACAAATTTCACAAATTCTTCTTGAGGACCGCTCATGGAGATCTCTATTGTATTACATAACAAGTGACAAACTATGGACCAATTCCCAAAATTGCTTTTTCTGCAATTTTTTACAAGTTACCTCCATCATAGTTGACTTGAAGATTCTCAAGGCCTTCTTATTGAACAACTCAATCTTAAGAAATGCGGGCATCTGTTAGGGATAAAATTGACTAGGTCCAACCCATTGAAAACCTATCACTAATAATAAGGGAATAGAAAAGGCAATGAAGAGATAAACTAAAAACATATGGCTCAGACTCCTAACAAGAAAAGACTTCACAAGTTTGACTCTATTACTCCAATGAAGAAAATAAATCTCTATAAAAGGAGAAGATCTCTACAAATGAACGGGAGACTCTCCACAAGCTTTTTACGTACAAACTCCACCACACATAGCGACTCTACAAGATCTCTCTCAAGGGAGGCATCATCTTCAACCTCTCAAAACCCTAGATTTTTCCATTATATTGAATGATATGTAAGGCCATGATAGATTGTAAAATCATCTATCTTAGTGAATTTTACCCTCAAACAACTTATAAATGTAGTTTTGTATACTGAATCACATAAATTTTTGTATCTCTTTTTATTTATTTTTATTTGATTATTTATTATTATTATTTTATAGATGTACGTGAAGTGCACCAAATCACCATCGTAGACCGAAATAAATTCTTCCTCCATTCCTACCTGTGATGTGAATTTAGGTATTAACACATTTATTGCTTGTTAGGTATATGTATTAATGAATTGTGACCGTAAATGGTCATAATTAGCTTCATGCAGCACCTAGTAAACACGTCAGTTTGACGAATTGTAGTTGAATGCTCCTTTCAAACATTTATATACACAACCATAAATCTGTACGTCACCCTCCACTTTTATAATCTCAAGAAAGAGTCTATGGACATGGATGAAAACTAATAATTGCCCAAACCATGTCAGATACTTCCCACAAACCTAACCAGACACCTTTGACCAAATGTAAAAAATGTGTTTAAATTAGGAACTTTGTGGGACAAAGTAGATGGCTTCATATTTAGGTCCACATGATGTCAGCACTCAACTAAGAGAAAAATCAAGTATTTTGTAACAATTGAACACAAACATAAAAAATTGACAGTCCAACATTCCTGGTGAGTTTAATTAGTTTCAAACAGGTTGAAGAATGCAATAAATTTTGTGGATAATTGAATTGAATTGAATCGAATCCTGGAAGTTGAATACAGTCCAATCGATACAAGTCTTAATTAGTTTCGATGTGCAAATCTTTGATTGATCGGATCTCTATAATTTTTTTTTTTTTTTTACAATTTAAACATTCAATTTGAAAAGAGATATTGTGTTCATCTGCACTTCAAGGAATGCGTTAAGTTATGTAACTCACATACTATCTATAGTTTGTGCAAAAATCTGAAAAATTGATTTTGATACCTATTCCACTCTGATTCTGAGAGTCGGAGCTCTGATAAAATTAATGATGTCGGAGTTAGAATTTGAGTTGGATTTACTGCCAAACTGACTCACTCTGACTTCGACTCGACCTCCGACTTTGACCTCTGAGCATGACTGTAATAAAAATATATATTATTTACATATTGACCATATATACTCATATAAAACCTAGACTTTATATAGTTAAATTTAATACTATACTAGTATGTAATAATTATTAAAAAATAATATTAATAGACTAATAATCAATTATACACACACTACACATCATAGTATCATTATTATACATATCATATATATTAGGGTAGATGTAACTTGACTAGCTAATAGTGAGTCATGTGTACCATGCTAAACTGTCTTTCTCATCTGTCCCACCATTCAGTATAAATGGAGTAAGAGAACAACATTTTTCCTTTCCAGAACCTTGTTTGCAACTTTTAGATTGAGTTCTTCTACGGCTCTTGGACTTTTGATACTGTATGAAGCCATTGTCGCAGTATAGCATAGTATCTTATTCAGTTTCCGACTCCAATCTGTTTTATCAGAGTCGGATTTCCTGGATACTTAGTCCGATTAAGTCGACGATTAGCCCTAATTATCTATATTGAATTGATTGCTTATGAGAATCTTTACTCACTTCAATAATTGACTTTAAATTAGTTAACGATTTTAGTTGATTGTTGAAACCATTACAACCCCTATCAATAAATTGCAATAACTCCACCAAACAACAATTGGGTCCCCTTGAAATTGAAATCTGCAAGGCTAGATGGCTTCTATTCTTCAAAAGAAAGCACGTCATCAATTTCTAAAGAGTAATGCTAATCAATTTCTAACTACTGCTATAAACTAGACTCATATTCCACTTTTATCTCATCATGTAAAATGTTGATGACCTGTATCGCCTCATCATAGTTGGATAGGAGAGAAATGAAATAATGAAAACGTAGTTTGTAAAATTTTCCTTATTTTCAAAGAAAAACTCAAGGGTTGATAAATAATGTCGTGGAATGAGAGTAGAATTGTCCATTTCTAATTAGCAGCTGGATCCGGTACTACAAAATGATTTTTGCTGTCAATCTGGGATTTACGAAACATATGAACGAAAGCTGAATACCTAGAAAACAAGGATAATGCTAGGATGACTCCCATATGTGCACTCCAAATATGCCCCCCAGTCACTTGCACTTTTTTTTTTTTTTTCTCTTTTTCTTTCAAACATTTTTTAAACATCCTTAACCATTAAGATTTAAAAAAAAAAAATCACAAATTCACTAATAATCACTTCCTTAACCATTATGAAAAACAAAATTAAAATGCATGAGGAAAAACATGAAAAATCTATTCATCATTCATTTTGTCATCATCTGCATTAGATGATAGGTTCACTAGTGAAAAATAATAAATAGTCTCCAATCATCTAATACCACATCATAGAATGATGAGAAGATAATGAGAATTGAGATAATGAATAGCATTACTCGAATAACATATGGGGTGCACATTTGGGAGTCACCCAATCATTTTCCGAAAAACAATTGCACTTGCATAGCCATTCCAAGATTTCATGCCTTTCAGTGCTTTCAGTGTGTACTTCAAAAGAAGTAAACAGGTGTCACTTCCGAATTCATTCATATTCAACTTGACCACCAAATCCATTATAGTACTACTTCAATCCAACGCAAAGCGCATTCATAACACAGAAACTTCTCTGTACGAGCAGAGGATGACAAAGGATAGAGTATGAAAATATGAGAAATAAAAAGCATTCTGAAGGAATAACATTTCTATCATCTAATACAAACAAAACCACCATGCTTTCAACATGTACAAATGCATGTTCTTCGTTTACTAATAGATATGCTATTTCCATAAGCCCTAATCTCTAATCTGTCGTCTGCAACATTATAAGTATGGTTATAAACCACGATTATTTTTATTTAATCACTCATATGGATATGTTGAGATCAATCCTAGGTTTCTTTATAACTGGCAACGGGACAACAGAACGGCACCGAGGACAATTGGGGTTATTTTTCGTTATCAATACATAACATAAGCAACCGGGGCACCCTGTCACTGTTGGCGATGATAATAATTGATTGTCATGATCTTCTTCTTGTGTTTCTCTGACAGAAGAGGATGATGAAGAATATGAAGGTGACAAGGATGACTTGCACAATGATGCTCTCTTCTTGGTTGACTCCTCTGCCCTTTTGAGTGCCAATTTCACCTTATCAAGAGTGCATACGCTTTGGTAAGTATTTGAAGACGAGGATGATAATACTAACTTTAAATCCAAGCAAGTTTGTTCAAAAAGATTTAATGTGATCTTTGATGGCGACGGTGGGAAATTTAAATCTTGAAGCTTCGGAACTGTTGCATTGGTTTGGGGCTTGTGTTCTGAGATTGAGGGGGAACTTGGGGAGTTGCATCTTTGTAGGTAGACTTTTCCTGACTGCAACCATGAAAAGTTTAAAAAAGCATACAAATTAAGCATTCACTTTACGTATTTAACCCATTATTTAAATGGAAAAACTAAAATATATATATATATATGTATTGAAGGAAGAAATTAAGAAGGGGCATTTAATAGTAATTCAAAAGCAACAGATAGAGGATGCAGATAACGACCAGAAAGGGAAAATGAATACCGTCAAGACCATCAATACTGTAATATTCCATATGTTTATATTCGTTTAAATGGAAAAGATTGCCCAAGTTCAAGGAATTCACTACTTTATTAAATGGGTCAAACATACAATTTGACCAAAATTTATGGGTTCCTTTCGACAGCAGACTCGGAAAATAGGCTTGCAGCTAAACTCAACTCATTCGTTTCATGAATTAATGTTGAGCTTTTGATTTTCAATACAGGGGTAAGTGAAACAATTATAATAGACAATGGAAATACGGGGTTTCTTTTCCTGCTTTTCCTCAAATTTCTCCGTAAACAAACAAAGAACATAAAGACGCATAAAGTATTCAAAACCTCCTCTTTACATGAACAAAGCAAAAAAAAAAAAAAATCACAGCTGATCCTCCGCAAATAACAGGATACCAAATTCAGAGAAAGAATCTTCATTGGAAACCAAATGAAACCTAAACGAGAAAAAGAACGAACCTTCAAGTCTAAATGCTTTTCCCAGCCATTAGGGACCTGCAGGTCGAGGTCCAATTCCTGGGACTCGGGAAGCATAGAGGAGGAGGTGGTGGTGGAGGAGGAGGAAGACCCACCAAGCAGGTCACAAGTTATCAGAGCCGTAGATTCCTCATCGCTCGAATCCTTCCCAACCAACCGATGCAGATCCTCCCTATTGTACCCATTCAAGACGCAAACAAGAGCGCTCACTTCGGCAGCCATTTCTGAAGCTTTCGCGGAGCCTTTGGTTTGTTTTTCAGAGTGTGTTCAGGGTTTCTAAGAAATAAATAGAGTTACGGGTAGCTGAAAAAAATAAGCCTGTTTGAAGGAAATTAAAAACAAAAAGATTTTGTTTCTTTGTTATCTTTTATAATATTATGTTGAAATTAAGATTAATTTAATTGATTAGTTGTAGAAGGGATTAAATTAAATGTTTCATTTATTGTTGGGAGTATTAAATTGATGGGGATGGTGGAGTGTTGAAGGAGAATTGGAGAAGAGAGGGGCAAGGGGCCATTAAATACTATGAAAAATTGTACTAGCAGCAGTAGACATATTTGCCTATTTAATTAGAATTGATATTTTTTGTGGCGTTGTTTGTTTGCCTATAATTTATGACACTAGAAAGGTTAATAATTTTCTTTTTTCTTTTTATGGCATACGAGGGTACTTTTCTTATGTGAATTGAGCACCATTCAATCATACATAGAATTAGTTTATTCAATTCTAAGAAGTTAGATATACTACTAAATATATATTTAAGATTTTTATTTTCTAAGAATTTTACATTACCAAAACTAAATGGTGTAAACTCACGTGTGGAGGGCATATTTGGGTCATCTTGCTATTGGAACCGTAGGCTCAGCTTGTCATTTTGACCTACAAGGCCCAAGGGCCCACAAGAGCATAAAATCAACAAGGGGTCAACATCACTCACATGGTGATAATGCCTCAAGATGAAGGCAGTTATCCTAAGATAGATAACTCTTATAAATCAGAGCAGTTATCTCCTCCCTTGTTAAGGGATAATTAGAGATGAATGCAAGGAACAGGTGGTTATCGACTTCTTGGACACGCCCTTGTGCATCTCAAAAGAGGTAAGGATTCGGATAAGGGAAGATTCAGCAGTAGGGGGAGGAGAGCCCTTGCCGGAGTTGGGCCGAAAAAATGGATGGGAGTACGAGAAGAACCATGGCTAGCCATTGCGAGAAAATTTAGTTCTTGAAGATGATACTAACAGAGGGCTCGAGTAGGGAGAAGACAAGATAGAAGGAAGAGGAAGTGCGAAAAGAATGAGTACAGGCAGAAGTAAGTGAATCAAGAAAGATTAGGAAGGGTAATCATGAGGATTCTTGGCAATCCGAAATGTTGGCTGCATCGACAATTGCCATTTCTTTCAAATAAAGGACATTAAATTAGGCGAACATCTATGGCTGACGTGGGTTACGTTTCAAAGAATAAGTTTGAACTTAAGCCCATACATATGGACCCTCGGTAGGGTAGGAAAGGTCGAAATCTGGTTAACCGATTACCTATTGCAAGCCAGCAGGGTAAGAATATCACGTGGGTGTATAAGGTGCAAAACTAGTGAATTTTCCATGTGCTGGTACAAAGAAAATTAGTGGGGTAACTGGAGGGGATATTTGGGTCCCCTTGCTATTGGGCCCATGGCCCAACTTACCATTTTGACCGGCAAGGCCCGCGGCCCAAGGGCCTACAGGAGCATGATATCAACAAGGGGGAAACATCACTTGTAAGGTGATAATGTCCCAAGATGAAGGCAATTATCCTGAGATGGATAACTCCTATAAATCAGAGCAATTATCTCTCATCCTCACTTGTTAAGGGATTATTAGAGCTGAATGCAAGAAATGATGGTTATTGACTTCCTGGACATGCCCTTGTGATCTCTATAAATGGTATATAAAGGTAACAAATACTCTCTCAAGTGTTATTGAGATATTATATATTGAGACTACTTCTCTAACTTAGGTATCGGAGTTTATCCTAGGCAACAAGTGCAGTCTGGTTGTTCTTTGTAGATAGTTAGGGTAGCTAGTGGTGTGAAATACGTCCTTCACAACATGTATATCTTTTTCTCAAAATTATACCATTCAACTCGATTGGACAATTGAATAAAGTTTTTATGTCATATAAATAGATGACATACACCTAGTAAAATGCTTAGATGACATAATTTGATTTGGAAAATAAATTTTAAAATATGAACCTTACAAACTAAATATTATCATTTAAGTGATACAAATGATGCGCTCTATATAGAAGATTGAGAATAGAATAACCCTTTGTTAAAGTGGCATTGTGATATTCATGAGTTCTAAAATTATTTAAAAGATAATTGTATTTGTATTAGGGAAATTTCGCCAGTCACCTTGGGGTTTTATCCTATTTGAGATTCGCCCATTGTATAATTCTTTTTAAGAATAAACTTTTATTCTACAACAAATTGGAGATTCTTTTTTTTGGTCCCAAAATTTGTCCATCTGACTTAACGGATTAAATGTAGCAGCATGCAAGACTACAACATAGAAAATTTTGTATTTCAAATTTAACAAAGACTATAATCTTATAAAAAAATACTTTTTATTTCAAAAATAAAATACAAAATACAAAAAATCGGATTGGCATGAAAGGACTCTAGCCACCATGGGAGCAAAATCCTGCCACCCCATGGTGGCCCCCGCATCGAAGCCACCACGTAGGAGCCATCTTGGGTTGGCCGAATTTAGCCACCCACATGGTAGCCCAAGTTTCCCACGGTTGGGGGGCCTCCCCTTCCTCACCTTGGAACAATGGAGAAAAAATCTCTATTCAACAAGGAAATTTTCTCACCCATATGTCATATTAGGATTATTACGATTATCAATAGGTATGGACAAAAATATTTTTAAAAGAAAACAAAATTTTGTGCATTCCTGGTTCCTTCACTTCGACAAATTACAAGAGATCAGAACACTCTCACGATGGTTTAAACCTATTTTCCTTCCTCTCCCTCTCCAAGAAAATTTTAAGATTTTTTCATCACAAAATGATTATCCACTCGCATTAAAACATTGTTTGCCACTACTTTTTTTTCTTCCTCAAAACAAAATTAAACTGGATCATGAAATGAGAATATGTTATCAAATCTCATTCCTCTTTCAATACCCTTATATTCTTAGCCCGCCAAATCTCTATCAAGTGGTGGGAAAAATATAATTATGATCACGTCAGAAAAAAATTTTCAAAAATTACCAAAGCCCCTGAAGTTCTAGTCCAGCAGATTAGATTTTAGGCTCAATTAGCATCCATTACAAGCAAGAAAGACTTGAAGAAATTAGCCGATGCAATGTTACAAATCTCAAACAACGATGATGAAGAAGACCCATTGTATCAGGTCAGATTATCTACATCACAACAAGTCACATCATCACCAGTTCAACATGCCTCTCCTTCTCACGCTCAACAAGTCTCTCCCTCTCAAGTTCAACATGATGACAACTCATCTTATCATCTAGTACATCTAATGGACTCTCAAGATCCATTTGATCTAGAACTTGCAGATTATGACCCCCAGATTATCATGTGATTCAAGAAGACAAAACCATAAGGACTATTGATTATTGTCAGAAGCATTATCTCTTCAGATCCATCACTGCATAAAAACAAGCAACTTTGGACATTATCAAATTACTGTTCAATTCCACTCATCTAGCAGCATTATTGGTTCCAATATTCACCAATGCGTGAAGACAAAATTTTAGGACGTTCGTTATTGATTACAGTGTAAAAAGTTACTGTTCTAGTGTCTATAAAAGGGAGTTTGTAAACAAAAGAAGGCATTCAGAAAAATGAGTTTTGCTACACAACCTCCACCACACTCCATACTACATATTTTTTAAATTTTTAAATTTTTAATATTTTTTTTTAAATTTTTTTGAGTTTATTTTTTTAAAATTATTTCAAATTTTCTATTTATTATTTATATAATAAATATTTGATAAAAGATAAAAAGTAAAAAAAAAATGTGGAGTGTGGAGTATGAAGAGGTTGTGAAGATTTATTGCAGAAAAATATGATCTGAAACCCTTCCCTTCTCTCAATCCTCACTTTTGAAATTCTCTTTTTGTAAAACTTTATTCATATCTTTTGCTTCCAATCCTTCTGAGAATTAATCTCCTTGTAAGTATTATGTTTTTAATGAAGTCTTGATTTCTATCTTTTATGTAATTAATCTCCTTGTAAGTATTATGGTTATATCGTCTGTTTGTATTGTATCATACATATGGCTAGTTATACTTTTACATGCTATCAAGTGTATTTTATTAAAGGCTTGTAAGTGTATTTTAGCTAGAGATGTGACGCCCCCAAATTCCGCTTGGGATCGGATGGACATTTGAAGCGTCGAGGCATGCAACACAAGGTTAACTGCCTCCGTTCATGACATATAAGATGCAATATTCGCAGCGGATAATTTTTTTCTTCAACAATACTATGCACCAAACCGAAATATCTCAAATACTTAAAACATACTTTATACATAATGACGTACTAAACAACTGAGATCACAACACTAGTCCAAAATGGTTGTGATCAAAAAGAGTGTTGGAGATTGAACACCACAAATACAAGTAATAATGAGGTATCTACTGTACTACCATCTACGTCACACCATTGTTTAGTCTATCATTTCCAGTTGGTAGATTCTCGATTCTCCTTCAGATCTTGTAACAAAATCTACCATTCGAGGGGAATGATAGTTGAGACTATCACAGTGAGATTTGATTACAAATCTCAGTAGGTTAACAGTAAACTTCTACACAGGTTAATGATGCATGCATGGCAATAAAGGCATGAATGCATAATCAAATCATAAGTAATCATAGCATAACTTGACATACAACATAACATAACTGGCATAACTTAAACTGAAATTGAAGCTTAGCATGAACGTGACTTGAAACATAACATGGAGTTGAAACATAGCATGAACGTGAACTTGGAACATAACATGGACTTGAAAGATAGCACGAGCGTGAACTTGAAACATAACATGAACCTGAGCATGACATAACATAAATGTGAACTTGGAACATAATATAAACGTGAACATAACATAACGTGAAACATGACTTGAACGTAAAATGTATGAACTTGGAATCTTATTCAATAGACTTAATCATTAAAGTGACCATATGGGTGCTACATATGTCCCATTGAGCCGTGTGTCCCTGCCGATTACCGCATCACATCACAGGTTTCTATACTAGTTGTGACTGCGTTAAAACGTACTCCATAGTTGTTGTGGCCCCACGTATTCTACGTGTCACAATTGCTGTGTCTCACGTAATGTATGCTCCACAGTTGTTGTGGCCCCCCCATACTTCATACTTCACAGTTGTTGTGACCCCATGACTTATTTGTTTGTACCACACTTGCTGTGGACACACGTAACATAATGTGTGGCACCATCGGCGTTAGTGCCTGGCGCGCACACGTGACCAACTAATTAGGCCCCATTCGCAACCTGTTGACTGTACTTCGACAACCCAGAGAATTTCACACCTATTTAGACACTCTAGCGTGAACAAAGGAGTTCCACTAGGATATCACCCTATCCTAGCACTTAAGGTCGTGATTGACATGAATGACTTAACTGGCATACATGACATTTCGTAACGTGACGTAACATGAATGTGACATAAAAGACAGAAGTCCTGACGTAGCATAACGTGACATGAACTAAGACGTCATACATGACATACTTTGAGACATAAATGTAACAGAGAACATTTCATAACATGGCATACATGTAACATGCAACATTTTGTAACATGACGTACCATATAACAGACAACATTTCTTAACATGGCGTAATATGTGACAGTGAATATTACGTGACATGAAATACATGTAAGAGATGGCAGACTTAACATGACATACATGCAATGTATAACAATGTATAGCAATACGTGACATAATATCTTGTGTAACAGATAAATAATTCATGACAAAATACATTCTGTGTAACAGATAAATATGTAATGACTTGGCATGGTACATATGATAACATGCTTACATAGACTTTAGTTCCCTTACTTATCACTCATACACATTAAACTGATAGTAAGTTAAAAGCTAACTTACTTCGATCTTCGCGCTTCTAGACAAAACACAAGTGCGATCACGAGAAACTGAAAGTAGTGATTTCTAAAAATTAGAACTTAATCACTAACAATTAGGAATATGGAAAAATATCAACTAAGAGTAAAATTACCATTTTACCCTCTACATGTAGAAAAATGACCATTTTACTCCTAACTTAAGGATTTTGCATCCTAACTCCAAAAATCACCAAAATTTACATACCTTATGTAAATTTTTTCCTAAGCTCAAATATCAATTCAGAAAAATTTAAAACTAAACACAACCATTAAAACTCTATAGGGCCAAAACTTACAAGGCTATTTTCTTTGATTTTGTTGTAATTCTTTCAAATTTCAAAACTTATGATTAAATCAAAATTTTTCTTCTACTATACTCATAACATATTCCTAAGAATAATCATGTTTTGAATCATGAACAAAAGTCATCAAAATCACTAAAACCATACTTGAACTTTTTTGGTTTTTCTTCTAAGTTCAAAACAGAATTTTGTTTCTAACTTGTTTTGATCAACCTCTTGATCCATGACTTATAAAGATGTGATCTTCAAACCCAAACATCACAAGGTTTAAAAAGATGTTCTAAAACCGATCCAAGCATCAAACTCAAGATCACATGGTTAAACATCAACCAAAATATAAATTTAGCCAAGAACATTATCACTTTGGCCTAACTGAATACCTCCTTGCATAAAATTTCATATCTTCGAAACTAATATCAAATATCTTCAAAATAACATTCTAACATGTATATAAGATGCTTAGGATCTTCCAATAAAAATATCAAAGCCATTGTAATAAGATTAAACCAAAAAAGATTTAAACTTTCTCAAAACAGAAACTGTTTTTCCTCTTCCAGTTTCTAAGTTTCTAGACCTAAGAAAATATTTCACCAAAACTTTTAATCATGCAACAAATCCTCAAACAATAATCATATACACATGTTAATAGTACTCCATAAAAATTTTGGACCAAGATCTATTCATTAGCTTGGTCAAAAACTCCAAAATATAACAAACTCTCCAGTTTATCGCCCAGAATGACTTTTCTGGGGTCTAAACAACTTTTGACCAACTAATGATCTCCAAATGGAATGAATTAGATATCCACATAAACTAGACGCCAAAAGAAACAACTTTCATGAAGGAAACTTTACGAGAAAACACATACAAAAGCTTCGAAACAGGCGTTCAAAAGAGGTACGAAAAACTGTCCGAGAGTGTCTTTTGTGTTCTATGAAGGAAAAGTGTAAAGGAGAGTTGCTTTTCGTGGGAAGTGGACTGGAGAGCCTCTTACACAAGTTATGGAAAGTGATAGGACTGAAGGAAAGGTTGAGTGTTGGCCTTTTCTTCTCATAAAAATCAGTCCAAGATCTTTTCTCAAGGTGGAGTGTAAGAGTGAAAGAGTGAGGTGACCCTTTAGCTTTGTATTTCAAGAACCTTCTAGGCCCTTCTTGTAAAGTTCTGGCCAGCCAAGTGGGGGTACAAAACTTAGCCATGAATCAATGCTAATGTGGTCAATTTTGTGGGCCTTAGTGGGCCTAAACCGAATGGGCCTAAATTTTGGGGTTTAAAGAGGGTTTGGGTTGCTATCAAGCCCAAATCCAAAATCACTTGGCCCAATCAATTTTTCAAGGTCAACAAGGTTGGATAATGATGTTCTAACACAAATTTGAAGGATTAATAGTATGCGGAAGTGATTTAATCAAGTGATTAAACACAATGCTAGAAATCGGATTAGAATAGGTTTAGAGGCCAACTTTAGGGTTTGTGGGGAAACCGTTTAGGGTTCCGATTTCAACCATGCTTTTGGGCTTTCAATTGGATTCCCACCATTTAGGGTTTCACTAGGATTGGAATCTTCTTTGGTCTGACACAATTTGGTTGAGCAGATGAAACAAAGTTTTGCTTAAGTGGCATGATTTCACAGCTTGATTCTTTCAAATCCATCAAACGCTCCTCATGGTGCCAAGTGTCTAATATTATTCACTAAGTGTGGCTAGGATCTTGCCAAGTGTCCAAATAAAATTTCTCTAATCTAATTTGGACATTCCACACTGTGATTTTGAAACACTGCAATTGGTGCACTTACCGAGGTTACTATTCACTCCGAAAAAGTGAATCATAAACTTAACACTAAAAATTCCTAAATATTCATATTAACCTACAGCGAAAATATTTTACCGAAATTCAATCTCGAAATGTCCCTAAAAATAATTTCACAATTTCCAACAGACGTTTCGTCCGGAATTATGAAAATAGGCTATTGCGCCATAAAATCCTAAATAATCCACTGAGTCTAATGGCATAGACCATAATGCATTCTGACACTTCTAACCACCTCAAATAAATAAAACTCATATTTCTAGTACCATAGTGAGTGATAACACTGACTATGTTGACATACTAAAACCTATGCGATTGGTTGATTCGTAAAAACTTATGTAGTTTTTACAAGATTCCTAAAGTCAATAGAAATTTCACCAATGAATTTCTAGCTGGCTGTTACAAGAGATAAGACAAGTTGGCTCAAACTACTAAAGAGGAAAGGTCTTCATGAGGCAAGTATGACTCAATCACTCCAAAGAAAGAAATAGATTTCTATATAAGGAGGAGATCTCTACAAATCTAGGGGGATTTCTCTACGACCTCTCTACGCACAGCCTCCACCACATACAATGACTCAAAATGATCTTCATCCCAAGAGAGGCATCATCTTCAACCTCTTGAAACCTTAAATTCCTCCATATGGAGAGATATATGATGTCATGAGAGATATGTAAAAACATCTATCATAGTGGAATCCGCCACCAAACAACCCTTGGATGTAGACTTTTATATTGAACCACATAAATCTTTGTAATTTTTTTTACGTGCTTATTTGTTATTTATTTCATGGATGAACGTGAAGACCGCCGTATCAATGTCTAAGTAATCATCGTGGGCCAAGGATAAATCTTTCCTCCATTCAGGCTTGTGCGAATTTATGCATTAACAACAACTTTCCCAAACTTCGAAACAAAATACAAAAACAATACAATATTTTCAAATTCCAATACAAAAATAATATTAAAAATTATATTGAAACAATTTTTTAACTTTATAATATTTTTATTCTACTTTTACTCTACTTTTCCAAATCATTTCAGTAATATTGTAACACCCAGTTCTCGTAGGCTAGGAGTGTCATGTGTTTTTCATAAAATAAATCAGGCAAGAGATCTCATTTTTAATAAATGAACTTAGAATTTATTTTGTAAAAAAACTGTCTAATAAAATATCTTCCAAAAATTTTAAAAGAATAAACTGAAAAAAAATTTATGTCACAAAAGCAATTTTATTCTAGAAGGTCTGAAACTAAATCAACTGCTCCTTCTAATCCTGGTCTGCCTGCTTGTGTTCATCATCCTCATCTGGGTGGTTAAAAACATGAAAACAAAATAAAATGGGTCGAAGACTCAGTAAGAAATTCATCATAACGTAAACGTAATAAACATAAGGTTTTCATAAAAGTTTTCATACTGAGAACTTAAAATTCAAGATTTTTCATACTGATGCTTATGCTATGCATGACTGATTTATCTGAATTAACTGACTGATCTGACTGGCCAACACACTTAACCCTATGTGCGAGGTTGTGCACCGGCTCCACCTCCTGCTGCAACAACGGGAGCCGTTGATTGTATTCTGGCATACTATGGTAGACCACGCTTAAGTCTATGGCTTGCACATCTATTCTGAAACTGAACTGCATTGGTACCATGTATCTGAATGGCCATCTAATTAACTGATCTGATCTTATCTTTCACTTTGAACTTAAGATAACTTACGTGTCTTATACACATAAGATGCATGACATAATACATACATAATTGTAATTTCTAAATTTGAACATGATGCGGAATAACATGGTCGTATGCTATGCCGGATGACATGTTTGCATATGACATGAGTGGTTCATAAATAATGGTTGTCAATGAATTGGCTTGAATAATACTTACATATAAGCTAAACTGTAATAATCCTAATTTATGATCAAATTTCTTACCTCGCTGTACTTCTTCTTGAATATCACTTCGTAACTCATCACTTATATGCAATAATAACTATCACTAAATCTGTTTGGGAACAATATGTACTAATATCCTACTTAATTAAATTCACAATCTAAAAGATAGTCAAATAAATTTTTTGTTTAACTCCATAATCAAATAAATCCTAGTATTTAAATTACTTAAATACTAATAACATATTATGATTTAGTAGAATACTTGAGCTATTTTAAAATAAATCATAAAACCTCAACTCTTAAAATAAGTTTTATTTCTTAACATAATTATTAAATCTGATAAGAAATCTAATAAATATCATTTAAAATAATTCTTAATATATTTCTTTATTTTCAACCTACAACTTTAATTGCATAATTATAACAACATCTATTAAAGTAGACAGTAGAATCTCGTTTAATAAAGCGTTCAAATAATTTAAAAACTTTTACTGCTAAAATATGATATCTAATCTTTCAAAGATAATTTAACTATATATATATGAAACTAAAATAATTGGTGGAAACATTCGATTAATAAAAGTAGACTCAATCATATTATTATTTAACACTCATAACTTATTCCTTAATCTCTTTTTAAAGTATAACATAATAATTTTATTAACATCCGACTAAATAGATAAAGGAATATTAACTAAAATAATAGGCTTCATAATATACTTCAAAACACATTTTAAATTCCTTAAACATTTTCTTAAGCACAATTTAATTGCAATAATCAATCCCACAAGAGTCCAAGCCCATTTAAAAACATATACCAGTTTACAAAAATTAGCCCCTTTCATAAAAACAAGAAAGCCTGAGGCCCGTGTGAAGAAGTACACTAGGAACTAGGGCTTTCGGCCGGATGGGTTTTAAGGCCCACGGCCCATCATGAAGTGTCTTCCACCTTAGGAATTTTATAGGTTCAAAACAATGGGATGGTCAAAAGCAGGGAACTCACCGAGGGGAGGAGGAGCACGTGGCTGAGCTGGGTGAGACGACAGTAACTCTGGGTGGATGGGGAAAGACTGGCGATGTGACTGGGTCTCTGGCAGGTGGTGTGACGCCGTGAGAGAGAGAGAGAGAGAGAGAGAGAGAGAGAGAGAGGGGGAGAGAGGACTGCCTAGCCGAGAATAACAGAGGGAGATCACCGTGAGGCAATTGAGGCTAAGGTGTCGCGCGACGTACTTGGGGTGACAGGAAGTCTTCACCAATGGTTTCTGTGATTCCCGAGAGGTGCTCCAATGTCCTTAAGGTGGCTGGCGAAACCACTTGGACTGGCTACGTCGAGGTGCTCGTCTACGGGTGCAAGAGGCCGCAGCGTGGTTGAGCTGGTTTCTCGGGCAGTGGCAGTCCATGAGCTGGCACCAGCGTGATCTGAAAGTGGTGGTGGCGTCGGCATGTTCTGGGCAGTGGTGGAGTCGCTGTGGAGGAACGTGGGTGATGGTGGTTTGCGGCATGATAGATTGTGGGATTTCTCTGTTTTTGGTGAAGCAAAACAAAGTGTTATCTAGTGGTGGTTTTAAATGGTTGGGCTACGGTTGTTCTTGGCAACTGTGTGGCGGTTGGCTTTTGTTTGGCTCTCCAAGGTGGCAGCGGTTTGTAGTGACTCGTGGTTCTGCGAAGTGAAAGAGTTTTGGCATAGGAGAAAGCTGCGGCTGCTTGGGTCTTCTTCATGCATGAGGGAAAAACGTTTATTTATATAGTTTGATTGGAAAAAACCCTAGATGAGAACAAAAAGAGGATAACCGTGCATGAGAGACGTGCATGGCATGAAACATGGAACGAGCCTGACGTGGAAAATGGTTTCCTGATTTCATGGGCTTGGGGGCATATAAAAAAATATTTCACCTAACCCAACAATATAAATATTTAATGATATTAACTAACATGGCAAGTCCAATAAAATTCGATATTTGCCAAATATTAAAAAAAAAAATCTTAGGCCCGTAGTCTATTAAAAAAAAAAAAACTTAAACACTCAATTGGGCTTATATAATAATTGGCCCATTAACCTAATTTAGGCCCAATGACATTATCCATAAATTATCCTTAATAATATTAGATCGGGTCATTACAAATATTCACAAACTATCTCACTATTACTTATAGAATTATATATTTTACTTTCTTTTTAAAGCCACTGAGTCAAGTTGACCATAAAGAGAGCTAGTTTGTTTGTTTTTGTTTTTTTAAATCAAGATTGTTTTATTGATCAAATCCTTTATAACAAGGAAAGAATATATGAAGGGCAATCCTCCATATCAACAATTACTTCATAAATATGTAAATCATTTTTAGCCAAAGTATGGGCTACTATATTGATCTCGCTTTTGATATGGTTCACAGTCCACTTAAGGACGTTCTTAATCTTTTACTTAATGTCACTGATCACCATCCCTGCACTTGTCCAAACTCTTCCTTTGTAATGGTTTCAATCACCTACAATGAGTCCCCCTCAAGTATAATTCTTGAGACCCAAATCAAGAGCAAAAAGTATAGCATGGAGAGCACCAGAGGCTTCTGCAAGTAGAGGGTTAGGGAATAAATCTTTGTTCATTCTCATTATGGCTAGAACATTGCTTCACTGTCACAAGTAATGACCTCAATTCCTATTTTGCACTAAACTTTATCAATAGCAGCATCCTAATTTATCTTAATAGTATTCTGCGTTGGAGGATCCCATTTATGAGGTGTGCTACTAACTGACTCTAATCTACTTGTGCTTTGGTAATGTGTTTCTTTCAGATTCTGCAACATATTTTTTTATTGTTTCACTACTAGGTTTGGATGAGTGAAGTCAGCTTGAAAAATAAATCTATTTCTTCTCTACCAAACCCTTTTTATAGTCACTGTTATCTCCTCCAATTCTTCTTACTTAAAACTTTCACACATTGCCTCCAAGATTTCTAGAAATGAATTCTTAATAAAATGACTCTTGAATGTTTTTTTTTTTTTTAAGACTAGCTCCATATGTCTTGTGCTAATGTACTTCTCCACAAGGCATGAGCTATTGATTCTTGCTATTCTAAACATATTGGACAACTTGGGTTATCCAAGACTTTATTTTTAGAGAGATTTAAGTTTGTTGGGATAGCTTCATGACAGGCTTTCCACATAAAAACTGTGACAACCCGGACTTAGCCAAGTCCTTGCATGTTTTTCATCACCAGCTTATAATTTTTTTTTTTTTGGGCCAAGCAAGAGGTATAGAGTACTTAGAAACCTTAGGCTTTATTTAATTATTTATTTTCTTGGTGCATTGAGCATCTAAGCCCACAAGGAGGCCCAACAAGGCCCATAGAATTCAACCATCACTTTGAATTAGGGTTTGGAACCCTAGTAGAACTTGGGACACACGCCCAACACACCAACCTCTAGCCTTTTGTCACACATGCATATTCCACCCAACATACACCATGAACCTAGATGTACTTTTTGTTGTTTCATATCTGTATTTGGTTTTGTTTAATCTGTTGGACACTTTATGGTTTGTAGTAATGATGATCACTATGAATTTTGTACATTGGTGACTTATGGATGGCAATTGATGTCGTGTTTGAAGTTTCTAAGTTTTTCACCAGTTCTAATAAATAGTATATCTAAGTGTGTCTTTTATCTCAAGTCAAGATTATGAGCACACAAATACTCTCGAACGAAATGCACACAAATACTGTAGGCTTGAACTTTTAGCAAATAGGTTTGCACATGAGATATTGGAGCTTGAAGAAATGATGTGGTGTAGGTTCTTTAACAGAAGGAAGAGACCATGACTAGATACAGAGCCTCCCGCAATACATGACAGGTGGATTTGTATGAAGGTGATCGGCCATGTGTTGAGGGCAATCACACCATGTGTGACACCCCAAGCCCTACTTGTGATTTTGCAAAAACCCATGGCATTGAGATGTGCACCATACAAGTTTGTTAGGGACCTCAGTCTTATCCCTAAACACTAAGGTCTACGAACTCGCCTTGGTGATGGTGATGACCGAGTGACCTTGCCAACTTACTTGGCCTTCATCTTCTTTGGCAATGGAAGGTCCCTAGGTTGATGAAGGTATAGTGTTTGAGTGATGTGATGAAGATGCAATTGGGTGATCTAAGTGTTTGGTGAGTAACAATGCAATGTGGCACAGCTTGGGCTTGTTCTTGAGTGTGATGTCGACGAGATGGGGGCTAGGGTTGGATGAGTGAGTAAGGTTAGGGTTTCGGGTGCAAAGGCAACTAGGGTTGCCGTGGACTAGGATGATGGATTAGGGTTGGCAAGATTTTGGGGATTGGATAGGGTTGGACGGTTTGGAGATGAAGAAGGAAAGACTCCTAAATGGAAGGAATCTATTTAGGAAGGTTGGGATTATGTTTTGGCTAGTATGGAAGGGTTAGGTTGACTTGAGATATTTTAGGAGTGGGGTGATTTAAGGAATTGAAGATTGGATGACAATTCCTTAAATCAAGGGATTGGATTTGGATGAAGTCAAGGAATCCTAAAATAAAGGAATTATCTTAGAGGGACTTGGAGATTTCGGTTAGGGTTTATGGAGGGTGGAAGAAGGCTAAATATGGAAAGTGGGATTAGGGCTCTTGGCTTGGCCGTGGGAATGGATGAAGGGATAGTGTTTGTTGGGCGAGACACATAAGCACCACTATAAGAACAATGCATATAAAATAATAAGATCAATGGAGGAATAATGGAAGACAAGAGATTGAATGAATAATACTCATAAGATTGATAACTTGAATCACACTTATTCACGAATTGCAAAGTGTGATCTCTCCTTAGGGATTCACGAATTGCACCCCAAAAAGCCCAAGTGCTAAGCTCCAAAAATGATCTCAAAAACAATAAGCTGTCCACAAAGGAAATTGTCAAAAGATGTAAATGAAATGACTAAGGGTCCTATATATAGAGATTACAAAGTGGAAACCCCCAAAAAGTCCCTTGGAAAATAATTAAATAAAAATAAAAGGAAAGCATAACATAGGTTGCAAGGGCCAAGGTGGCCCATGGCATGCATTGGCCCATGGATGGGCTAGGATGGTTCATGGCCCTCAGTTGGGTTGGTCTGGTCGAAGGCTGGTGTGTTGCACGGCATGGTCTGCTGGTGGACACGGCAGGGTGCCATGCATGGGCCTGCTGGTGTGCACGACATGGTGTCGTGCAAGGCCTGTTGTTGGTCTTGGCAGGTTGTCATATGTGCGTGCTGGTCCTGGTAGGTGGCCTGGGCATTGGCTCGACATGGCCCAGGCAGGTGGCTTGGGTGTTGGTGCTGCAAGGCATGGGTTGGAGCCATGCGCTGGATGGCATGCCAGGCATGCCACTGGCCATGCCTGCAGGGCACGGGCTGGAGCCGTGCACTGGATGACATGCCTGCGAAGGCATTCTACTAACCTAGCTGGCATGCTGGGCGTGGGCACAAGAGCAGGTGCTGGGGCGTGCAGTGCATGGCTGCATGGTGCAGTAGCATGCGCATGGGCAAGTGCTGGGGCGTGCACATGGGCTTGCAGCGCATGGCTGTACGGTGCAGAGGCATGCGCATGGGCTTGCGACATAGGGGCATGCGCAGGGCCATGCAGCGCAGAGGGCTGTGCGGGGGCATGCACATGAGCGTGCGCATGTCAGGCCGTGCATTGGGCTGCGCACGACCACTAACCTCGCTGGGCCTGCGGCCAGGGATGCTCATGCTAGCCTGTGTGTTGTGCTGTGCGCAGGCAGTAGCCTCACTGGGGTCCCGTGCATGTCCAGGCATGCATGTAGGCTAGCCGTGGGGCTTGCCATGGGCTGTCCTGGCACATCATGGGTAGTGTCAAGGTGTGGCCTAGGGCCACTTTCCTAGGGGTTCTGATAGGGTCACACCCCTCACAATATGTGAAATTTTGTATACTCGTATGCTCGACACATGAGTGTATAAAAATTTGCAGTGAAAAAATAATAAGGTATATGCCATATCTAACAGCATCAGTACCAGAGAAATTAATTGAGAGAATCAATAGAGCATCAAAATCGATGCCATAAACCATCCATAACTCAACTCCATAATTGTTAAGGCATTACAAACTATAAACTATCCATCAATTTGCTTAAATAAAAACAAACATGGTCAATTTCATAATAATAGCCCAAATAGAGGTAGGCCCCTGCCTCACTCCTTGGGCTGTATTGGGTCTTCTTGCTTGTGCACACCCTTATCACTTACATTTGCATCAAAGTCTACAGTTTCGAAGAAGAAAACTGTAATGAGACTATCACGGTGAGATTTAAAAAAAAATCTTAGTGAGTTAAAAGCCATGACAATTTTTATAATGCATACAAAGACGATGAATATTCAAATATAAACATAAGAGTTCGAGCAATAAAGTATACTCACAACAAGGACAATCCAAGCATAAGAGATACAATATTGTAGGATTATAAGATCCCAAGGAATATGTATATCAAGTAGTTCAAACCTATAATTATGTCAAATAGCAGGTACAAGGCTTTAGAAATATCAGGAACCTATAAGTTTAAGAACCCTATGTTCTCCATGTCCAAAAATTTCCTTAATCCATTTTTTTTTACGTATGCACAACAGCCTCCCTTAAAATCGTGCACACACCCTAACCTTTTCATTACATCGTGAGTAACAATCATACATATGACTTCGTCTCAAGAATCGCTCTACCATAAGCATTCTCTAGTCTCTGTCGGTCGAGCGACAACAACTTGACACGAGAGCATTAACATCTCGCTCGAGCCTATTGATAGTCTAGTGTCAACCCAAGGGATGTCACATTGTTGATACACTCTCTAAGTGACTAGGGAAGCTCCACTGAGGTAATGCTCCATCTAGGCTTGCAGTTGTGAGCCACCCACCCACACCCCTTCTCGTAACACTCTCCCACCCAGGTCCCCATCTTGTTTTAGGCCCATGCACGTGTGTATCCGTTCAACAAATAGATGGAGTTTCCCTCACATTTGCTGATAATCTAGTGGAGGTTTAACATATTTGCAAAAACATACAAAAAATTGCAAAAACCCAAATGATTCGAAAAAGGTATATACAAATCTACAAAACTTAAATGATTTGCAAAATATTACATGAAAGTTGATATCCCATACAGATTCTCAAGAAATTACAAAATTAGACAAACAAATATGCAAAAACACAAATCTTGGTGCCTCATCCAACAATACTATGGTGAGGTCCATACCTTCTATGACTTCTGAGACGTTGTGGATCTCATTGAACACAGATTTGATACCCTCAATGCATAACACAAATTTAAAATCCATGGTTGTGTTGTGGGTCATAGTGAAGACATATATGAGACCACACGGTATGACCGTGGGTCTTATATCGACCATATCCACACGGAAGACGTATAAAAATGAAAAGAAAAAGAAGAAAAAAGAGAAAGGAGGAAGAAATATAACGAGTAGGAGAGAAACGACCCGCCCCTTAAATTTTATTATTTACACTCGCCCGTCGGATAGTCCGCCCAGTACGTAGCGGGGGCAGGTGGGTGTTCTAGGAGAGTTGGGTACGCACCCCTGTAACCAACACTCCTAAAGATGAGATTGTAGGAAGTATGAAATCTATTGATTTTGCACTGAAATATTAACAATTTGTTTATTTTTACTTTTATCTCTAAGTTGATACACTACAACACAATTGCTTTTTAGTGACGGTTGGGAAATTGTGACAGTCCCTAGACCGTCACTAAAAGGCATTTTCTGTGACAGTTTCTGGAAACCGTCACTAAAGATAGAATGAGATTTTTTTACATTCGAACGTATGAGAAATATGTGTTTGAACGTCACATATACGTTCGAACGTTATGTCTGTTTACATTTGAACGTAAAATGTTTTGGCTCAACCGTTCGAATGTTATTAATTTTACGTTCGAACGTAAAATGTTTGCACCAATGTTCGAACGTTAAGTAATAACATTCGAACGTTCATTATAAATTTAAATTAAATGACTTTAATTTAAAAATTATGTGATTTTTATTGTGCATAATTTGTGAACAAGTCTAAAAAATTGAATTGTATATATTTATATATACACACTTTGTAATATATAAATATATATTATTGATTTATATATATTTGAAATGCAGTGATTTAGTATTAAAGTTGGAAAATGTAACATCAAAGAAGATTAAAATTTGAAATTAAAAAACGATAAAAATATTCAATAATATTTTTCGTTACAAATATTAAAAATAAAATATAAAATTTGATAGAATGTAGTAAACAACAGTCAGATGATAACGTTATCCGCAAAAGTCGAACTCTGTACCTCCTCAGTCAAGGTATCAACCTTGCCGTTAAGGATAGTTACACGATGGGTGAGTTCGGCAACAGACGCCGATATAGCCTCGAGCGATCGATCGATCTTATGATCAATATGCGCAGTCAGCTGTGAGATGACCGCATCAACCCAAGCAGGCCGCACATCTCCTGCAGATGTACTCGGCGTATGCTGACTACTACTCCCGACATGACCTGGCTCAGGCTGCGTCGGAGGAACTAGATCCTCTACAGGGGGTGGCTGACGTCCCCTCGCCTGTCCAATGCTACGTCGATGCGTGGTCATGTCGAGGGGGCTCATCTGATCTTTGACCCGCTCCTCTGGCTGGGTCGGCACTCCCCGTGCAAGTAATAGTCGGCTGATGAGGACACCATATGGGAGATTATCCGTGGAGACGATGCTCGCCTCATAACGGATCCTCTCAAAAATGTGTAGTGGCAAATCTATAGGATTTCCACGTGCCACTCGTATCAAAAATTGTGCCCGAAGCCGACTAAATGTGGTTTTATGAGCCACAGGATCAACATTTGTTGCAACAATAAGGTGCAACATGAGGAAGAAATGCAGCAGATGGTTCTGGTTGAAGGCGTTCTTCCGCTCGATCTGCATGCGATCCCTCCCGGTGAGGATGTAGAAATCCTCGTCTCGGTCATCATCCCGAGCCTCGACGCCAGTATCCTCAGCCTCTGACTGGCCTGCATCTCTGGCTGATGCTGGCTCACATCCCCGGCCAGTAGATGATGTAGAAGTGCCTACATCCTCACGGGGTGTTGAGTGTGTAAATGTCTCAACTCCTCGATGAATCCCGAGGTGCTCGCCGATGACATCTGCCGATACCTCAATGGAAACACCGCGTACAGTCACGGTGTGAGAGGATGCATCCGGAGGCATGTCACACATCCCCATATAGAATTCTTGAACCATTGAGGGGTATACCTTCCCCCTCAATGTGCAGATATTTCCCCAGCCTCTACTGAGGAAAACATCTCTTAGGTTCGTCTGCTGCCAACAGAGTTCGTCGAACTCATTAATTAAGACCTCTCGCTCTACCATAACAGTACGAGCTCCGATACGGGCAGTGTCCGACGTGGCTCCTTCCCTCCCTCGTTTCCTAGTATGCAGAGGAAGAGCCATATCCTGAAAATAGAAAAGGAAAAAAAAAATTATTTACAATAATACATTTTTTTGTATTAATTTTAAGATGCTCTGCATTAACATTCGAACGTTTTATCTTTAACGTTCGAACGTTAAAGATAAAAACGTTCGGACGTTAATTTATACGTTCGCACGTAAAATAATGTAAATAAATTTACGTTCAAATGTAAAACAAATACGTTCGAATGTACAAATGTACGTTCGAACATAAGCAGTAAATAAATATTGGCTGACGTACGTTCGGATGTTAAAACAAATACGTTCGAACGTATTTGTTTTACGTGTGAACGTAAATATGAACGTCCGAACGTCGAAGCATGAATAATGTAGAAAATCACTACGTTCGGATGTTATAATTAAACGTCCGACCGTATGTGATTTACGTGCGAAAGTAAATATTCACGTTCGAACGTATGTCGTTTAATAATATTCACGTCCGAATGTAAGACAATTAACGTTCGAACGTGGAAGCCGTAACGGCTCTGTAATTTAAACGTCGTACGTTTGAATGTCTTGGTGAAACGTTTGAACGTTTCGACGCAGAATGGCTGAGTCGACTCAGCCATTATTGAAATCTCAAAAATTTCTCTACAAGGTTCTAAATGCCGAAATGTCACCGTGGAAATGAAGTATACACTTCAAGAAACATTTCTACGGTGACTATTTGGCCAATGACTGGCCGTGGTGGCCGGAAAATGAAGTTGAAAATCCGGCAATCACTTATCCGGTTTTAAACAAAACTCAATCCAAATCTCAATCCAAATCTCAATAAAATACATATTATTTGAATAAAAGATGAATGCCTACCTTTTAGTGACGGTTGTGGCGAGTTGACGGCGGCGGTGACGGAGGCGTGGCGGCGTGCAACGGAGAAGACGATGGATACGTTTTGGAAATGTCGTTTCAACGTTCGGTTTTGTCCTTATATATACAGAACGTTCGAACGTACTTATTATTACGTTCGAACGTTTGTCAATTTAATTTCCAAAATTTTATCTATAATATATTATATTATAAATGTTTAAGTTATATATTAGGATGTTATATAATATTATTGACAATTAGATTATTGGTTTTTTTGTGAGTGCTTGTTATATTTCTAAAGTTTAGCAATATGTTTATACATGTTGTTGTGATTTTATGCTTACTCTTGAAATAATTGTGATTATTGTTTGTGAATTTTGTGAATAGTTTGTGAGTTTATGGTGTTCATTGATGAATTAATATGTGTATAAATATTATTGTGAGAATATTGTAAATATTCTGTGATATGGATTTAAAATATTGTGATTATTGTTTTTGAATTTTTATTGAATATGTTTAACAAGAAAATTATAAGTTTATGATCCTTATTTTAAGTAAAGATTAAAAACATTTAATATACAGATAATATGAAGTTTAATATATAACATGGAGTAAGTATATATAATATATTCATACTAATTTAGTTAGAATATGATTATTATTCAAATTATAAGTATAATATAAATTATGTCTTAAGAAAAATAAAAAATACAGGACTGACTAGCTAGCTAGCTTGGTGATCACGTTGTAGTTGCGTACCTTCATTTATTGCGTTTGTGGCTATGAAGTGGGCCATACGTATCTTCAGACATCAAGATACGTGTCCAAAATACACATTCTGATTGTCTATATATATATATATATATACAGTGTAGTATATAATTATAGATATATAAAATGTGGTATATATATTATATTATAAGTTAGTATATAATAAAGAATTTAATAAGTAACAATTTAATATATATTATTGATTTATATATATGGTATAGTTTATATATTATATACATTGATGTTCTCATTTAAAGTATTATGCTATCATACTATACAATGTAGTATATAGTTATAGATATATAAAATGTAGTATATATTTTATTTATATAGGTGACTATAAAATATCTTAAATTTTCATAATTTCTTCTAATTAATTTTCTTTGATATAATTAATTATTTTAAAGAATGCCGCCAAAACGACAACGAAAAAATGTGCCTCCGCCAAGTCCAAGTCCTGAATCCATTGAGGACTCCCCACTCGAGGAATCCGTTCCTGAAGATCAAGCTAACACAGAAGAGAACAACAGCCAGTCGACACCTACCAGTAAGGAAATATTTTCGTTGATAATTATATATATAGTTAATATTTTTTTCTCAATAACTATATAATTATAATTATAGTATATCTATTATTATCATGTAGTTGATGCATCTGCACGTCGCGGTCATGGCTATACACGTGGAATCTCTCTTGAAAAAAATAGAAGGCACGGTAAACTGAAGATCACAATTCCTGATAATTCCACTGGAGGAGTGGATGATAGTGCAGCAGCGCTTTCCTCCTATATTGGCACAGTAGTTCGAGCTTATGCTCCATTTTATGTGCGCTCATGGCGAGATGTTCCGAATGAGATTAAGGAGCACATTCGAAGTCGTGTGCTGGTGAGTTTACTTTTCAGTACATTTTTTTCACTTAGATTAATATATTATATTTTTTACCTGATTCCCTTGTTAGGATGAATTCGACCTCGACTTTGGCCGTAGCGAGGATTTGAGAACCGTGAATGAGTTGATGGCTACACTATTCCGACGTCACAAAGGACGATGTCATGACCACTTCAAGAAGTTTGAGACGTTGGAAGAGGCTGCACAGTCTCCTTTTCAGCAGATGAAGTTAGATGATTGGAGAAAGTGTTGTGATCTTTTCGCATCTCCAGATTATCAGGTATTTTACATTTATATCTTTTAATTATTTACATTCATATTCGTTTTATATATTATATGTATACATATTACAATTAACATTTTTAATATATTTTGTAGCACTTGAGTTCTACAAATGCACAGAATAGATTCGTTCTGACTGTCCACCATCGTGCATGTTCAAGGTCATTCCACCGTCTTGCTGAAAAAATGGTAATTAAAAAATTATAGAATTCATTTATTTTCCTGATATTCTTTCTGATAAGTACTAACATTATCTTTTTAAAATTGCTAATATTGTCGCTTTGTTAGAAACGTGATGATCCTGAAAACTTTTCCCTCATTCATGTCTATGCTGCTGCTCACACTAATGAGCATAGTGAGTGGATGGATCCTGTCGCTGCAGATAATTATGTAAGCAGTGTTAATTTTGTTAAATAAATTTTTTATAGAACATTTTAATAGTTTATTTCTTATTTCTATTTCTTTTAATACGTTACTAATTATTTACGATCATTACCTTTTAAATTGCAGAACAAAATGTTGGAGATGCAGTCGACTTCTGCGGAATCCTCTCCTAGTGACATAGACATATTCACCCAAGTGCTCGGGCCGCAGTCTAGTATGGCAAGAGGTTTGGGACGATCTATCAAGCATAAATGTTCATCCTCCTCAACCTCATCGGCTTCACAAATTAATAATCTTACAGCAGATTTAGAAGCTGCACGGCGTGAGAATGAGTATATGAGGTCGAGACAGCAAGAGTTAGAGTCTCTCTTAGAACGACAGTCTCATTTAGAGACGCGTTTGCAGGACCAACAGAGAGACCAGGAGGAAAGAATACGCAGTGAAGTGCAAGAGCAAGTGCAACGAGAGATGATGGTGCAAATGGAGCGTGTTATGTCGTTGCAACAGAATCCCCGTGGGCGAGGGAAAAAGAAGAAATAAATTTTATCAATATTTCTGACTAGTTTTAATATCTAATTTTGTGCTTTTATAAGACATTGTTACTTGTTAATTGGGTATGTAATATGATACAATTGGTATTTTGTTTTTAAATTTTATGAAATTAGTATTTCTAATCTGTACGTTCGAATGTAAATAAAAATCGTTCGAACGTTGGTTCAAACTGTAACAAACGTTCGAACGTAAATACAATTGAATCGTTCGAACGTTAAAGCGACTAACGTTCGAACAAAGAACTTGCATTCGGACGCTCCTTCGTTTACATTCGAAATAACGTGCGAACATTAAACGCGCTACGTTTGAACAATTACGTTTACGTTCGAACAAATATTCGAACGTTTATTGTAATTAACGTTCGGACACATTAACATTCGAACGTAAATATGATACGTTCGAACGATATCCAACAAACGTCAACTTCTCTCATTCGAACGCCAATCGGTCGGGTATAACGTTCGAACGTTTGATTTTACGTCCGAACGTGATTTTCTGTGACAGTTCATAACTGTCACAAAAAAAAGGAACGTTCGAACGTTGTACCGAACGGAACACTTCCAACCGTCACTAAAAATATTTTTTGTGACGGTTGAACAGTAAACCGTCACCAAATGTTTTCTGTGACGCACTTTAGGTAACGGTCATGGTGACGGTTTCAAACCGTCACCAAATATGTTTAGTGACAGTTTGCCATTTTTTTGTGACAGTTTCCTCTGTCACAAAACACACATTCTGTTGTAGTGATAGATTTTGAGTAATTGTTCTTATTTTATTATGCAAGAATTTATATATGAGCGGTGCTACTCCCACTGCTGGGAGCTCTCGCTAGTGGTTTTGGGATGAGCTTTTTTTTTTTTTTTTTGTATTTTTTTACATGTATTTTTTAACACATTTAAATATATTTTAAAAAATAAAAAAATTCATAATATTATTAAAAAATATTTACTTAATAATTAAGTAAAAAAAATAAAAGAAACTCACAGCAATAAAAACTAGTGGTAGAAACTAACGGTAAGAGTAATATTTTGCTTTATATATAGCATATATGTAGCAGTATCCCGAAACAGTACATCTGTATGTTTTTGTAGCGAAATATTCCAATGGTTGAACTGCCACAAAATTCAAAACTTTGGACCAAAGTACTTGTATCTTATCCTTATAGGAGAGTGATGCAAGTCACTTTTTTTTTTTAAAAAAAATAAAAAATAAACTTCTTTTATTTAATATTATATAAATATTTGTATATATAATGTTAAATCTGCTGCGGATAAAAAAAATGCATATTCTTTTTCTTTTCTTCATTTCAATTCTAGCCATTTTCATATAGTAATTTAGCTTCAAAGGGTTTTAGGTTTTTAGTTATCTCATGGCCAACCCAAAATTACCTTTAATTATAATTAAATTAAAGGGACCGATGAGAAAGGTCTTTAATTGCACTTGAAACTTTAATTAATTAGAAAAGAGCTCTAAGTTACTAAATATTACATTTGACCCCTCCATAAAACATTCGAAGCTGAGAAATGAAGTACAAAGATATTGTTAGTTTATTTTCTCTACATCTTAATTTCCTTAAGTATCCATTTTAACATTTTGATTATTCTTTTACTTAAAGAATCGCATTCTATAAAATAAATTCATCTTAGTATCACCTTACTAAAACACTCAAGCTAGAGATTCAGAATAATAAATTCTCATTAAATTTTATTTAAAGGGAATAGTTTGTATCTCAAAAAAGGTTATGAAATCTGTCTTAATGATTAGTGTTCCCGTTGTTGTAAATACATGAATGTAGTAAAATACATTCCATGTATTTGATAGATGATCATTATAATTATTGAATATTCATGTATCCCTTTGATTTATGTATTATCATTCTCTAAGTTCATATATTCATTTAATATTATGTAGCCTCTCATGCCTATAAAAAGGTGTCTTGAGAAACATTTGTTGAGAGTATAATATTTAGTTCTTGAAGAACTAATTTTAGATATTGTAATCTTTCAATTCGCTTACTACTTTTCTTTCGATTTACAACACCCGCAATGCTAAATATAATTACTCGGTCGACATATTAAGAAATTGACTCAATAGGATCTCACTCCTAGATGCTTCAAAATAATCTACACGTCACATTTGAGTTCACGAGCTTCTCTGGAATCAAGAATGAAGTGCTATTATTGGTAGTGAATTTATTATTCAACTGACAGTATTTTCTAGAATAATAAGTCAATGTGGTCCAATTCAATATACTTCAATTATATTAACATGTCAACTAGAAATCACCACTTCCACAATTAAGATAAATCATCATAATTGACATGTTATAGTCTTATTAGATAAAATGCTCAATTTCATCACTTACTAAGAAATTATAACTTTTTAAATTATAGGTACTGGTGACTTATATCTTTTATATATTAATCTCATTAATATAGATAATCCACGCACAACATAACTTATGAACTAAATAAATGCAATGTCCAATATTCATGTAAAGTTCAAGCAAAGAAATATTTTATTAAATAAAATATTATTACAAAGTTTCATTCAAATTAGATTATTAGAGCATTAATCCTAACACACAGATATATATATATATTATAATATATGATGTAATCTACTAAAATGTGATTTTTATTTGGGTGGACTTTTTTCCTGGATCAGCCATTATTGCATTCTGGCCTTTCATGGTTGATTGTTTTGTGCACATGTGACTTTTTCTTTTCTTTTTTTTTTTGAAAAATCCTCATTCATTGATAACTTGTTCTAATACAAGAACTGGAAACAGTTAAGAGGATCCTCCATATCAACTATACAATCTGTTACAAATAAGGTATCCTTTCCTAAGTTGTGGGCAACTATATTGCCTTCACGATATATGTGACTGAACTGACAATCTACATATTTAGCCATATTAGCTTGAATTTCTTAAATGAGCATCCCAAAATAACTGTCATTTTGCCTCCTCTGATGGACTTTATTGGCCACTTTTTTAGAGTCTCCTTCTAAAATTACCTTGCTCATGTCCAGTTCAAGACCAAAGGTCTTCCTCAAAATAGTCAAAAAATTGCCTTCTTCGTCTCTAACAGCAACGCCTATCCCTGTTTTACACTGACTTTTATCAACTGTCACATCCCAATTGATCTTAGAAAAACCTTGAGGTGGACACTCCCATGTAACTCTCCTTGTGTTCATAGATGATTTCTGGTTAACATCTCTTGAGTCTAAAGCAGAAATATCAATCAGCATTTGATTCACTCTGTGTAACATAGTGCTTGGATCAATGAGTATGTTCTTAAAAACAAGTTCATTCCTTCTCCACCATAAATTCTAGAGAATTAAAGATAGTTCAATCATCTCTTCCTTGTTTAACTTTCTGAACATGTCATGCAATAAATCCTTAACACTTTTTTTATGACAGTTGACTTTTCTGAAATTTTCTAGAACATTGACCTAGAATATCAGTAGCTAAAGCACATTCCCAAAGTATGTGTTCTGCAGTTTCTGGTTCAAGTAGACACATTGGGCAAATGGGGTTTTCCATAATTTTCCTTTTGAAAAAATTAAATTTGGTAGGCAAAATATTCCTACTTGCTCTCCACAAGAAGTTCCTGGTTACTGGTGGTATAGTAGTAAGCTTCTACAATTTGGTCCATTCTTCTCGAGGGTCAAAATTATGAGAGTTTTGTCATTTTTGTCTTTCTTGCAGTTCCCCTTGTAAGTGGTAAGCACTCCTAACTGTAAAAACATTATTTGCATTGCTTCTCCAAACCAACTTGTCTTGCCGATTATTCTGATTGATTAGGATCTGAATTATTAGGTCAGCTTCATTATTAGTGAAAACTGCCTTGATTAAGGGTATGTTCCATTTATTGGTTTCTGATTGAATAAGAACCTCCACTTTAGCATCACCCCCAATAAATTGTTCCCACTTTGAGGTTTGTATAAGATAGGTTGAGGCAGCCAAGGATCGAACTAAATTCTTACTAATTTACCATTACTAATTCTCCATATTGTCCCCTATAGAAGTAGAGCTCTAGCAAATAAAATGTTTCTCCAAATATATGTGCACATGTGACTTGGATATGGGTGTAAAGGATAAACCTCATAAAGAAACTTTATTTTTGTTGTTTTTCTTTTTTCTCTCCTCTCATTAAATATCATGTTTTTGATGGTCAAACATTGTGAACTGTACATCTACATAGCGGGTCAAACGGTACACAATTGAAGATGTGAATCGTATTTACTCTGTAAATAAACAGAATTCTACGTATGCATTTAATTTTTGGCTAATGTTTTGAGCCAAAAGCAGTTAGGAATTAAAGGTGCCAGAATTTAAGATGCGCCATGAAGCATTTAATGCCGTGGAACTCTTACTACGATGAACTCTACTACATCATTTAGCAATACAAATAGCAAGACAGATCCAAAAGATGCCGGCGATTTTAGAAGGATACGACCAAATTGTTATTGATGGTATAACAAAAAGAACTTGCTCTCCATTGTGGCAACTAATTCCAATCATGGAGGACATCAATCAAAATCTCGTCTAGAAAGATGAGTGGAGAGTAGCCAAAATACACCGGTTTCAAAACTGGCGCATGCACGCAGTGGCGTAATGGACAATCACTCTTTGGCCGCATACGCCTTGATAGTATCCTAGATGTATTTTATATACTGACAGTGGGGAAGACCCACCTTGAATTCTTTATATTATCCTTTCATTTTCTAATATATCGAATGCTTCTTGAGAAAAAAAAAAAAAACTCTTAATCTTTTGCATATGTAATAAAAAGTTCCTACTTAATAAATCAGTTTGATTTGAATCTTGAAAAAAGGGTTTATGAAGATGAAATTCTCATTTGTGTAAATATTCAATATTACGATTGAATATTTTTTTTATTGATATACATTTTTTAAAGAGAATAATGTTAGATATATGTCTAAAGTGTACATATAAGTCTCATGCGGGCATTTTGAAAAAAGCTAGACCTATCATAAAAAATGATTACTTTTAACCGAGTCTCACGTTTTTTCGAAGGGTCTACGAGATATTTGCATACCTGGATCTATATTGTCACCCACGTACCCAAGGTGAACCCTTTTGCCTGAAATTTATAATAATAATAATAATAACTTAGATACAATAAGCCTACAAAATCAAATACCAATATTTTCAACAAAAATAAACTAAACACTACTACATGCTCTCTAAAATCCCAACACTCCCCTTATGCCATCTGGCATCTATCCCACCCTTCTCTTAGTCCTATCATGTACCATTTATTCTAGTCGTCATAACCATCAAAGTCATCTGAAAAAAATGGTGGAGATAAACGGGTGAGTCCATCGACTTAGTAAGTAATGAACATATACCAATGTGTAAACAAGAGCCAGTTACAGAATACATAAATAAGTAATTCTAAAAAATAGTAGAAGTATTTTCAAAAACATTTATTTTTCAATAATACATATACAAAAGACGTTAGGCACAAGCATAACTGAAACAACATCAGAAACAGAAGCAGAGGCCATGTTTACCCCCGTGGTAGGTTTGTGCATATTTGCGGTTAGCCAACCAGAACATAAATCAATATTTTATCACCAAAGTGAGTGCACTCAAAATAGAGACCACTATTTTATCCCGTAGCATGACCATAAAAGAGGTCACTATTATATCTCGTGCCAGGGACAAAAATAGAGGCCACTATTATATCCCGTAGCATGGCTAGAAACAAAGGTTGCTATTTTATCCTATGGTAGGGCCAGAAACAGAGGTCACTATTTTATCTCATGGCAAGGCCTGACGCCAACTCGTGGCAGGGTCGGTAACCAAATCAAAACAAAATCTTATGTCACAAAGTTGTCATATACAATGAAATAATAAACTAATCACCTTTACTCATTCTGTTGCGACTTCCTTTCTATTATGCATGTGTCCTCGGCATATGGGCATGCAAGATTCTCACGAATGGAAAGGAAGTGGGCCCACTCACCCCTGTAAAATGTGTATTTTTTAGTTAGGCACCTACTTGTATCCACACCTAGGGTGGATGGGCAGATCAAGCGGATAGGCCAGGTTGCAGGGGCACGCTGCCCAGCCTTAATTACAACAATTGAATTGCATTAACCATTGAAAAAGTACGATCTGATAGCCAAAAAGATCAATCCCTATGTCACAAGTATAATATAACAACAAAAAGCATACTTTGTGATGACAAGATGTATTTTTTTACCTCCATGTACACCACTAAAGTCATCATTAGAGTTAGATTTTGAATACATGTTTCAAGTTTTTTTTATTGTTTTGAGGGAAACATTAATTTTTTGTTTCCTATACAATGATGCAGAGACTGTCAAAAAGCAAAAACTTTTTAAAAAGTATTGCAATATTATATTTTTATTTTTTATCCCAAATAATATAAATATTATGCCTTACAAGTAAGTATGGCCGACTCACAACTCTATCAACTAAGTTCAATGCAGATAAGCATTTGTATTACATTGAAAATAAAGGTGGATGATCATCTAAAAAATAAGTATGAAGAAATTGAGTTAAATAAATAACTGATTAATAGAAACAAAATTTCAAGTGAGGGCTTTAAAAGTCTTTCGAGACAATAAACTCTTAAAAGAATCCAAGATACATCTTTTAGTATTAAATGCGGACTCCGAGGCAACGGTGGAAATGGAGGTGGCTAACACATCGAGTGCTACCTTAGCTAGGATAGGAAAGTTGACTGCATTAGTCTTCCACCAGTCTAAAATATCAAAATTTGGTGGTTTTGTTGCACACCACTTTGATAATTACTGATCCAACTCCTATCTAAACTCTATAAAATCCTTCTCCTCATGGACTTTGTCCAATAACACGAGATCAAGTCTATGAAAGACCGGTACGGACTCATTACCAATGTTTGTAGAAGTAGTAGTTCGCATTCCTTGACACATTAGAACTCCTCCATTAACCTCACAAAATGTATCGTATTGCTCGATCAAGTGCCTTAAAAGAAGTTTTACCTTTGTCTTTATCCTATCCACCAACTCATGCTCTATGCACCTTTTTTTAGCTAAAATATCATAGCCTTCATTTTATACAATCTCCAATTACAATCAATGAAATGTGTGGTAATGCACATGTACTTTATATTTTGCATTGATGTCCAACTGTCGATGGTAAATCAAATCCTTTGACCACTCAACAACTTTTTGACCTTTATCTTTTTGTCTTGTAAAAGTTAACACAATCTCTCCATCAGGTGGTTCAGGATTGTAATGCAAATTTAGACTCCAAATTTGACACATACTCTATAAACCCATTGTGCTCCATAGGCCTAATAAAAAACTTTAGTAGTTGATACCCTAAGTTTTCCTGGATCATACTTGATAAGCCCTTGTAGACTGAACACTCTTCCCTCTACATCCCTCTTAAAGCTCAAGATTTGAATTTTTTTTTAGTTCTTTTAAGTCTAAGAAGTTTCACACACATTGTTGAGGTGGTGCATAATGGATGAAATACGATTCTTATAGTGGCAATTGAATAGCTTAGTGCAAGACTTGCATTCAGATTTCCGTTTATCATGATTAATAGACTCCATTTTAATAAAGTGTTCCCATATAACTGATTGATTGCTAGATTTTCTTTTCAATTTTTGCCTAAAGGTGGGAGGGAATGGCTAGGGTTCGTGAGGAAAAAGGTGTGGGAAGACTACCATTCTCCTCCACATCCACTAGATTAGAAGAAGAGTCACCACCACCCCTAGTGCCAATATTACAACTCAATGTATTTTCTTCCATGTATTATTAAATAATAAATAACAAATGTGATAACCTGGTCTAAGCTAGGTCCTTACTCATATTTATCTTATTTTTTTATTTAATCCAAATGGACTTAAACTCGTTGATTGAAGAAGGTTAGGGTGTAAGATTCACTTAGGCCATGTTTTGTTGATGCAATAGGTGCCCAAGCCCAAGGAAGAAGCCTAACACTTAGTCATTTTGGCCCTTTAAGGGCTTATGGTTTGGATTAAGTGAGAGGTGCCACTTGGATGGAAGGGCCTTGAGCTTCCCTAAAATGTAATCATTTTATGCATAGGGATGGGAGATTTGATTCACAAGGTGATGAACCACTTGGCAAGCAAGCAAGATGGATTCGAGAAGAAGTTACATGAGAGAAGAAGGGTTTGGGGTTCGGTTTACTAGAGTACATGCCCAACCCATGGAAGCCAATTTTCACATAGTCAATTGTCACACATGCGTATGGCTTTAAGGTTTCTAGAAGAAGTAACGATGAGGAAGGTGAAGGGAGAGATCAATTTTGGTGAAGAGCCACACACCACTCATGATGGCTTCTAGAAGAATCTATGGATGGAAGAAGACAAGAGGGATTCTAGGTATGACAAGAGCCACATGCCCACCTCATGCCATTTGGCAACCATGCATTGCCATTCCCTTAGGTTCATTGTATCTAGAAGAAAAAAATGGATGAAGGGAGGCATGGAGTTTCTGTCACCCCAAAGGAGGCGCCACAAGTCTTCCATCCAAGGAAGACCCTTGGGATCTAAAGAGAAGGCAATGAAGAAGGGAAGAATAAGAGATTTTTAGCTAGGGTTAGAAGAAAGAAGACACTTGGTGCCCATGCAAGAGATTTTGAAGACTTATCACTTTTCTAGAAGATAGGAGAGTGAATAAGTGGGGGAACAAAAAACATTTATAAAGGGGCATTGAATGGCTAGAGCCCATACACATGCCAGAGGAAGATCATAAGTCCTTTTGCCAATTTTCAGATTTCCTTCTCTATTTTCCACTCTCTCTCCCCCTCTAGGAGAAAACTAAACACTATTTTTCTTCCAACTAAACACTTTTTTCGTACAAGTATAGAAAGGAATCCAAGAACATTACGTTGGGAAGGTTTGCACACTTGCTTAATCATCAGGAGATAATATTTTTGAAACTAACTTACTCCTAGATAATGTATTTATGTCATGTGTAAATTTTTCATTTTTTTTATTCAAATTGGATTATGGAATTGTTACTTGTAATATGCTATGTTTTATATCTTATACGTGCATGCTATGCTCAAAAGTTGTTTATTGATTCAAATGACATGCTTAAAGTTTTGAGAAATGGTGCATGCCTTGTTGAGCTTCCAAATGTTACACCAAAGTATATGTTTTTGCATGTTCTAATTCTTTTAAGTTGTAAAAGTGGAGCACTCTTTGTATGTGGCATAAGCACATGACATTATTGACTGGAAGTTACATGGTCACATGTCACATGATTTTCGTGTGTATTAAAGAAATGGTTCTGTCATGACCCAAATGCTAGGATGGGGGAATATCCTGATGGAACTCCTCTCTCCACTCTAGAGTGCTTAAATTGGAGTGGTAACCCTGGGTTTACGAAGAACAATCAATGAACTTTGAATGGGTTCTTTTTCAATGATTCCGAAGCGAAGTAGCACCTAACGTTAGTGGGTGTAACACACTGGAAATGCAGTGAATGTAAATTGTGAACTACCGTATCATATGGTCTCTAACGTACTCAAAACCAGTCAAGATGGCCCGCAATGTGTTGTGATAACTAGAAGGGAGCCCACGTTGCATAGGAGAGCCTTGAGGTCTCCACCCACATTGTTATATGGATTAATGGTTATAAGTGAATGATATGATTTAAAAAATGATATTTTTACATGGTTATTTTGTCACTCTATTACATGATTACATGGTCAACGTTTTGAAAAGAACAAGTACAAGAATGAAATAAGTTTTTGGTCAAGTTCATGTCCATGCATTCATACTCTTGGTTTGCCTATACATGCTTATATTATCTTCTTGTATGTTATTGGTTTAAGTTGCTAAAATTTCTTGAAATTTGATAAGTGTTATTTTTATGTGATTTTTATCACTCTTTTATTTATGAAAAATATCATTTTCCCTTCAATACTATTGATTTTATTTTATTTCTAAATATTTTTATTTATTTTCTTGGATTTGAAGGAATGAGAAGATTTTAGTGCAAAAAGAGAGCATTTTGGGACAAAAGAAGAGACTAAGGATCCAAACCGATGAGAGTCAGCGAGATCTGAAGAGAGCAGATGAGATTTGGACGAGGAGCCTTGTCCCGTGGGTAGCAAAGAGATATTTCTCTCCTAAAGGTGAGAAGACATAGCTCTTGGTAGGCAAGGAGACTCACGACTAGAAGGCATGACCAGAAGGCGCGAAGACTTGGCAACAAGGCTGTAGGCGATTAGATTGGACGACTAGCTTAAATGACCAACTTAAAAGCCCAACCTAAACGACATCATGGGCAACAACTAGGAAATGTGAGATGACTCTTTCATCCCAATCGGGAGTCTTTACACTTGGTAGGCGAGGAGAGGCCCATTCATTTGTAACCTTCACGCCCTCCAGTTATATTCAGCGCACACAACATCTACTCGCCTCTACCCTTCTGAGTTCTGCAATCAATCTATTGGCGACCAAATCTTCCCAAACTCTGCAATTAAAGCTGCATATCACTAAATCTTCCATTTTAGATAATTCAGTTATTCTTGGGATAATTTCTTTTATGTTAACATTTATCTTTAGAAACTATTTTATAGATCTTTAGGCTAGATTGTAGCTGCTGTTATATTGTTTCCAAATTTAAATTTTGATATATATTTAATCCCGTCTTGTGGGATGAATAGAGAGTCTTTGGTTTTTGAGTTTTTAGTTTTGAGTTTTATAGAGTTTGAGTTTTAGGTTTTCGATTATTCTAGAGTTATTTTTTGAGTTTCTTTTGAGGAGGCGGATCTGGGGGAGCAAAGATGAGAGTCGTATGCTTCATCAACTGACTTCAACGAAGAACACTAGTTTTATTCTTTTTCTTTTTAATTTCATTATGAGCTAATTCTATTTTCTAAAGTTTTGATGTAGCCTAGCATTGAGAACACAGTTTATATTATAAGTTATTTTATTTTCAATATTTCCATTATTGAGTGTTTATTCCTTGTTCTTAATGCTTACAATTTTCTAACTAACTTTTATTCGATCTTTTGGATTGCAATGAGACCGAGAGGTGATTTGTGATTAAAACTCTATGATTAAACACCATTAGTTGAGCGAAAGAATAGGTGTTTTACTGCGACTAGTGTGATTTTCAGGAAAAGTCCAAAAAACTTAATGACCTCCAATTAGTTAAATTCACATAGAGATATGCAGTTATTAGTTGGAGATATTTTTTGTATTGTTCGAGAGAAAATATTGAATAGTTAAGGGGTTTTTATCATCAACTTGGGATAATTGAGATTCTATAACAAGGAAGAATAAATTGTGTGGGATTTGCCAGGTGAAATCAAGTGCTATAGATCTGTTCTTATTATTTTTAAAAACTTAATTTTAATGCTCTTTTCTTCAGTTTAATTTAGATAAACCATTCTTCAAATTTCAGTTTTCTAAATAGTAATTAATTTAGTCAATTTCAATACTCAATAGCATAATTATTCCATGTGGGTTCGATAACTGTTTTCTTTAAAACACTTTACTACTTGTTATGATTATATGCACTTGCAGATATATTTTTATGTGAACAAAATCTCTCCTTGGTAGTTTCCACTACCATTTCGAGGATCTCCGAATGATAGAAATTGTGACATGACCCAACAACAATGCTCTGGATGGATGAATTGCCTAATCTCATAGAGGATGAGTTTACCATAGAGGCTCGATACCATTTAGCTATTTCTTGTTTAACAGCTACCTCGCATTTTCTCAAAGAGATCTAGGATATCCTAAATGAAGATTACATACCGCAATGGGTACCCGAACTTGAGGAAGTTCTTACTTTAGAGAATCGGTTGGACTATGTGAAGGGCTACTGATTGAACTGAATTATTACATATTTTATACATTTAAGTTCAATATATTTTATTTATTTCATTACATTATTATTGGTTTTAGATGAAAAAATAGTTAAGATGAATAAATCCGAGTTGTGGTTTAAATTGGTTAAAATAGCATGATTTATGCTTAATTTTATAATTTGTAATTTAATTAGACAATATTCATTCACATGCACAACATATTTTTGATATTCTATTATTCTTTTTTATTTTATTTTATTTCTAATTTTTATTATTTTTATAGGTCAAGAAATGAGAAGCATAAAAAAAAAAAAAAAAAGAGAAAAGCCACATTTGCACATTGGATCCATTACTTTAATTTTGGACGGAAGTTAATTTCTCTCAAGTCACACACATGGCTCAAGGCTCTTTAAGGAAAAGTCAAGGCATTAAAAGGAAAGTAAAAAAGGGACCAACATATCTTTTTATCTTGGTGTTTGGACGGAAACATGGAAAGTCTTTTAGTTCTTTCTCAAAACACGGTGGGCAGCACACAAAAAAAAAAAAAAAAAAAATTGAAACAAAACTCACGCATGCCGCACGGGATTGGAAAAAAATAAAGAAAGAAAAGGAAGGGCTATTTCGAAATAAAGAGGGTTTTTTTTTTTTTTTTTCTGACTTCTTTCACTTTTTGGGGTAGAGACGAAAAAAGAGGGAGTTTTGGAATTCTTTGTTTTTGGGTTTTGAACGCACACATTGCCGCGGCGTGGAGAACTTCGAGGATTCAATTGTTGTGCTCCAACCTTCTATTCTGTTGCATACCACCTCTATCTTTATTTATTTGTCTCTTTTCAATTTCTACAATTTATTTAATTTTAGTTTAAAGTTTGTGATGTATTTTTTAGATATTTAATTTAGACCTTTGGGCATTTTATTTGTTATTTATTTTTCTCGCTTCTTTAAGCTTCTATTTAATAGTGATTACAATTGCTATGAATTGATTTTGAGAATTTGTGATTTGAATACAATGATGAACCCTAGAATCTTGATTTTGGGACTTTTCAATTTTCAACTCGTATTTTGTCAATTATTTTCTAATCTAATTTAATTCTTAGTATAGTTTTATTAATCTCTTAGTTCTATTGCATGTTAGATTAATTAAAGTTTAATTAGGACTTAAATAATTTCAATTTTATTATTTAATTTTCAGATTAATTAAGATAGTTTAGCTTAGTTGATTCCTTGATTGTTAATTTTAATTTGTTAGTCTTTTATATTTCATTTCGACACTCAAAAATTCAAAAATATGAATCTAGTCCATGACTAGTACTTTTTTTGTATTCCCCTTTCACTCTTCCATTCATTGCACATACCACCACTTTTATTTTCTTTTTGTGAATATTTTCACCATTTTAAACGAGTTTGATTTAAGTAATTTCCCATGAGTAGACAATCTAGGAATTTATTCCTAATTATTACGCGACATCCTCCTGCACTTGGAATAGCCTTTGTGCTGCTCATTTTTGAGTGAGTCAAGTTTTTTGCGTCGTTGCCGGGGAATAGTTGCTTGACGTAAATTTAGACTCATTATTTTTACTTTTATTTTTATCTCAAATGTTTCTTTCACTATCATATCTCTGATTACACATTTCACTTGTCATCTACTACTCAGTCACTTGAACCTTACTTATGCTATTTAGACTGATGTTTCATGTTATGGATGAGGGACAATTCAGATAGATTGATTAGAGTTACATTGAGCACTGAGAGTCGTATACACAGTCCAGAGATAGATATATCTTCTGTTTTTTCTACAGACAAGGACATTGAAATTGAACAAACCATGGCTGCACCTGCACCACGCACTCTTAGGGATTATTTGCAGCCCACTCGCACCACTAAACCATCATGCATTATTCTACCTGATGATGCACCTACCTTTTCTATTAAGCATGGCATGAATTCAGTGATACCTCAGTTCCACATGATGGATTCTGAGAGTCCTTATCAGCACCTGATAGATTTTGAGTTGGCTTGCACTACTTTTATCAATAGAGCCACTACTAATGAATTTATTAGACTTTGTTTATTTCTTTTCTCTTTAAAGGATAAAGCGAATATTTGGTTTAATTGTTTGAGACCTAATTCTATCTCAAATTGGTCTGATATGCAACGTGAGTTATTACAAAAAAAATTTCATTTTCAGAGATCTCAGTATTTACAAGAGCAGATTAGCCAGTTCAATCAGAAATCTGATGAGACTTTCCAGGCCAGCTGGGAAATGTTTAAGGATTTGGTGAACATCTGTTCACATCACGGTTTTGAATCGTGGAGGTTGGTGAATTATTTTTACACTGGTCTCACTCCACAATGCAAGCAGTTTGTTCAGACTATGTGCAGTGGAGAATTCTTTAGTAAGGAACTTGATGAAGCATTGCCATTTTTTGACTATCTTGCTGAGAGCGCACAACAATGGAACACTAGGACTGATCGAGTTTCATTGACAGCACAACCACTGAGGGCTATTGCTGGTGGGGGCAGATATGAGCTTAAGGAGGACACTGACATTCAAGCCCGAATAGCTGCATTGACTTAAAGATTAGAGGTCATGGAGATGGAAAAAGTGAAGGCTGTGAAAACAGTAGAGGCATGCTATATATGCACTGATTCGAACCGCAAGACCCAAGATTGCTCGATTATGCCAGTATTTCAAGAGAGTGGCTCTGGGTAGATGCAATCAGCGAGCTGGGTTAACAGAGCACAAAATAAACCTTTCTCCAATACATATAATTCGAGGTGGAGGAATCACCCAAATTTCTCATGGAGGAATGATCAGCCTAGTCGGTCTCCGCCACCTTCTCAGCAGCCATTTCATCAGGCTGCTCTTCAGCACCAGTATCAGCCATATCAGAATTCTTAGAGCTATCATTTTGTAGCACCTCCAGGATTTCAGCCTCATGTAGCTGCAGAGAGTTCTCAATCTCAATCATCTATAAAGAAGTCTCTAGACGAGAGTATGGCACAAATGACCAATACACTTCAACAATTCATGCATATTTAGGCCACCACAAACAATCATAACACTCAGGCCATAAATAACTTTCAGGGCACCATCAATAAAATAAACACAACATTGAGCACTCAAGAGAAAGGAAAATTTCTAGCACAGCCTTAGCCTAATCATCAAGTATATCGGCAACAACAACAACAAGTGCATAATGTCTCAGAGGAGGTTTTTGAGATAGCGAAAGCCGTTCTTACTTTGAGAAGTGGAAAGGAAGTTCCCCAACCAGAGATGACTATGAATACACAGGTAGTTGCTCCTACACCTGAAGATGCAATAGAGACTAATGAAGCTGAAAAATAACCAGAGGTAATGAGACCAGAGTCGAAGAAGCCTGTGAGTGCAGATGTTGAGACTAGTAGGGGTACCAACCTGTGGTTCCCAATCCTCAGAGATTGGCAGCTGGCCAAAAGAACAAATACCACTTGAGATTCAAGAGATCTTCAAGCAAGTAAAGATTAATATTCCACTCTTGGGTGCCATATAACAAGTTCCTTCATATGCAAAATTTCTAAAGGACTTGTGCACAGTGAAGAGGAAGCTGAATGTAAAGAAGAAAGCTTTCCTAACAGAGCAAGTCAGTGCATTGATATTGAGCGAGACTCCTCAGAAGTTTAGAGATCCCAGATCTCTCCACATTTCCATTATGATTGATGAGTCATGCATTGGGAGAGCTCTACTTGATTTGGGGAGTAATTGAGCAGTTGAGATTAGGTGAGCTAAAAAAGACCTTCATCAAGCTACAGTTAGCTAACAGATTAGTCAAGGTGCTAAGGGGTATTGTTGAGAATGTGTTGGTTCAGGTGGACAAATTTTACTACCTAATAGATTTTGTAGTTCTTGATATACAGCAGCCAGCCACTACTATTTACTAGGCGCTTGTCATCCTTGGGCGCCCATTCCTTGCTACCTCCAATGCACTGATAAAATGTCGAAGTAGAGTGCTGAAACTCACATTCGAAAATATGACATTGGACAATACTTGCAAGATGCCTAGCGATTGCGACGAGTCAGATGTGCATGATGTTGATGTGATTTCAGAGCTTGATGAAATAAAGAGAGAGGCCTACGACAATTCCAGCTTGGCAAAGGAGCGAATGAAGGTCTTGCATAACAAGAAGATGTATGACAAACATCTTGTTCCTAATCAAAAAGTGCTCCTCTACAATTCAAGACTGCATCTTTTTCCTAGGAAGCCAAAATCTCGATGGAAGGGGCCGTACATTGTGAAAGAGGTTCATCCTCACGGCACAGTAGACATTGTCAATCCGAAGAATGCAATTGCTTCACTATCAACGGATAACGTCTAAAGCCATTTCTGAAGGTCTTTGATCCACTCGAAGAGATCTTGCTTGTGCAAGGTTCCAGGGAAGTGTTTTGATCTTTTCACCCTTTACAACCTTCTTTACTTGCATTTTGTTTGTTTTTATTTGTTGTTTTGCTTTGATTTTATATTTCATATTATTTTGTTGTTGTTTTGCTTGCTTATTTTTGTGCACTTTGTTTTCTTTCGTTCGATTCATTGGGGATCAAGTCTCTCACTAGTCGGGGTGTAGTGTGTGTGCACAGAATTAAAAAAAAAAAACAAATTGCTTTAATGTGATGTGTATTGATACACATATGATTGACACACACTCTATTTCTAGTATTTTGTGAAATCTAAACATCTTGGTGGAGTAGTTGAGCGGAATCATTTTTTGAAGATTTATTTTCAAGCTTGAGCATAGAGCATTATTTTTTATGCATTATATTTTGTTGATGTGTGACTTGAAACACCGGGACGCTATACTCATTGAGATGAGACTTGGTGAGATTTTTGTAGAACGAAGGGAAAATTTTGAAGGACATTTTGCACATGCTTACATTTGTAGTGTTCCTTATTTACTATTCCTTGATTTAACACAAGAGAAGTAAACTACAGGACTACCGAGCCATGCTTAAAAAAAACAGAGATTTGAAATGAATAGAAAAAAAAGGGATAAAGGCGGCTTAGTGAACTTTCCTAAGTAAAAGACTATAAACAGTTACCCAAAACTTTGGGGGTTGAGTGTTCAACCGTTAAAAACAGAGCTGGCGTGAAAACTGCTAGTCCCTTGGGCTTTGAGGTACTTAGAATTAGCAATGATTAATCTTAATGTTGAAAAATCCTATGACAAATCATGACTAGTAATGAGTACAAACAACCAGTTTAGCTCCACGCACACATTTAAGTTCTAAGACATTTGCCTCAATTCTATGTGAAAGATTGTTGGGATAGTCTTGGTGGGTATAGCCCCTAGGGGTTGAGTAGTAACGTATTACTTTTGCGAGAATTTAGAATTGTGTTTGATTGTTTTTATTTGGATTTCGATCTTTATGCAATATTCATCTCAATTACTTTTCACTATTTTGCTCAAGGATTAGCAAAACGCTTGTTGGGGGGTGTGATTTAGCTATTTCTTATTTAACATCTACCTCACATTTTCTCAAGGAGATCCCGGATATCCTAAATGAAGATTACATACCACAATGGGTACCCGAACTTGAGGAAGCTCTTACTCTAGAGAATCGGTTGGACTACGTGAAGGACTACTTAATTAAGCATGGGGGTATATGGTAAAATCCCATGAGGTCACTGGAAGTTTTGAGCTACAACTATCCGCACCCCATGTCTCACAAGAGGATAGTTCATTTTGATGTAAACTTGGTAGCAAGGGTTGTGGTTTGAACCCTTTATTTGTATTGGGAAATATTTTTGAACAAGTACTTTTGGGATTATTAGTTTTGTTTATTTGGTACCATACTTTAATTTCTCAATCTTTACTTAGATTTGAACTTTTTTTGCTATGATTATTGCATACTGCAAGAAACATGCAATGTGCATTGCATGTTAATTGTCATGAACGAGGAGTGTGTAACCTTGAGTTGTATGTCTCAACACTTTAGTCTCTGTCAAATCCCAAGCGGGCTCTAGGGGTGTCATAGATGGTGGTATCAGAGCAATTACGTCTCTAGGTAAATCCACAGCTTTCCTATGGAATATTGTACCAAAAGTTAAGCTTGAATCTTTCAGTTTGTAGGCTTGAATCCTCATAGCTTATAGGCTGAAGGATTACGCGCTTATGTACCCAAGATCGAAACCAAGGTTATCCAGTTTTACGAATAGGATAGGACTGATGCACATTAGCTTTGTATATTTCAGGAAAAAAAAGAGCTCATGGCATGTGGGAGATGTGATGAGAATTCTCCAAGAACTAGAGAATGGGAAGGAAGGAAATCCTCCACTGAAAGGAGGATAAGCTATAGTAGAAGCCATTCACCAAATGACGAAAGTGGTACTGCAGAAGATGGCCCAGGGGCAAAAAAATAGGCAAGAACCACCAAAAGGAGAAGGTCGTGGCTGTCCAATTGAGAAGTTTCTCATATATCGATACCCGAATTTTATGGACATCAAAGGAGCGTTAAGAGCCAACAAGAGGCTCATCGATCGGGAAAGAGCCTTGATATAATTGGATGCACGGAGGACTAGAAGTCCAGTATGTCAGACACTTGCTTCAAGGAGAGGCCAATATATGGTGGGACACCAAGAGGCAACTACTGATATGGGAACCTTGGAATTTAGCCACTCTTACATGGGAAAGATTTAAGGAAGAGTTCGATAATCGATTCTTCCCTGAGTCTACCTAGCAATAGTAGGGTTGCTTGGTCCAAGAGTTTACTAATCTGGTACATGGAAATCAACTTGTCGAGCAGTATGCGGCTCGTTTCATGGAATTGGGAAGGCTCACCCCGCACTTGATTGCAACTGAGAATATGCAGGCCCAAAAGTTTCAAGGAGGCCTACAACCAAGAATTTGAAGCCATGTTGCTTGTTTGAGAATTGGTTAACGTTACTTCAATGGCTGAGGTAGAGCAAAGGAATTTGATAACTTAGATTAGCGCAGAACGGAAGAGAGTGATGCCTTACTCACCTAGGGGAAGCACGAAGAAAAAGAGGTTCCCTCCTTTATGGATAAAGGAAATGGAGTAATGACTGGAAACTCGGCACTAGTCACACCACCAACATGTCATAGATGTGGGTGAAGACATAGCCGTGAATGTCGTTTGACCACGAGAGCCTGCTTCAAGTGCTGCTAGACGGGTCATTTGATTTGGGATTGTCCCCGCAACACGCCTAGTGGGGGAGCAGCACCCGATGTCAATCCTAAGACCCCAGTGAAAGATAAAGTCTATGTCATAACTCCAAGAGAGGTAGATTTGGAAGCTGCTGAGACAACAGAAGCTGGAGTAATTAATGGTATCTCTTTAACCTTACCCTGGTTGAATAGTTAGCTTTGATTAAGTTCTTTAGATAATCTTGGTAGGTAAGGTTAAGTTGTTGTGATATTTGGCCTGTGCCTTGTTTGGCTCAGGAGCATCACAATCCTTTATATCTGCTACTTTCGTACGATTGTGTAATTTGACTTCAAAGCCTTTGCCTCAAAGGGTTCTAGTGACTATCCTAAATGGGAGTGTAGTTGGTTGTACGTGAGTAATCAAGGATTGCCCATCAGAGATTGTAGGATTGGTATTGAAAGTTGACCTAATCATATTCTGTTTAATGGAATTCAATGTAATCCTAGGGATAAATTGGTTGTTTATGCACTATACTAAGATTGATTGTCGGAAGGCGGAAGTAGTATTCGAACCACCCACCACTGATAGGGTTTGCTACATAGGAGAACCTATCAAGGTGTCCCCATTGGTGGTTTCGGCTTGTCAGGCTAAGAGTATTCTGGGAGGTATGGCTACTTACTTATTGGTTGCGGTAGAAAGGGTGGAGGAATCTAAAGGAGTGCAGGGAATTCTTGTAGTAGAAGATTTTCCCTGTGACTCCCCCAGATTCTGCTTGGGATCAGATGTACTCTGAAGCATCGAGACATGCAACACAAGGTTACCTGCCCCCGTTTATGACAATTAAAGATGCAATACACCTATCATGCATCTAGCAATATGTAATATTCGTAATGAATAATTTTTTTCTTTAAGCAATACTATGCACCAAATGAGATACATCTCAAAACATTAAAACATAATTCATAAATTGAATGTGATAGACGTTCCAGATTATAGCATAAGTCCATAAGGTCTGTAATCGTAAGAGTACGGGAGACAGAGCTCTTTAAGTACAAGCACAATCTAAAGTATCTACTAGGCTAATCCATCGAGTAGCTCGTACAACTTAGTCAAGGACGCCATAATACTATCGATAAATCGGAGCATGGAGTATGAGCTCCGCGTCCTGCCTTAATTGTCTAATAGATCGTCTTCAGTCGGTCAACCTCTGGTCCTGACACATGGTCTACCATTTCAAAGAGATGGTAGTTGAGATTACCACGGTGAAATTTGATTACAAATCTCAACATGCTAAGAAACACTTGAATTGGTAGTTTAAAGATGCATGCATGACAGTAAAAGCATGAATGCATATTGTGATCAAGAACAAGCTTGATGTGACTTGATAAATAACATGACCTATGCTGACATGAATTGAACTTGAACATAGGCTGAACTTGAAACTGAAACTGAACTTGAACTTGAAATAACATGAACTTGAACATGAAATTGATCATGAACTTGGACGTGAAATAACATGAACTTGAACGTGAAATACATAAACTTGGAATCTTGTTCAATACTTAAACATGATTAATAAATGTGAAATATGGGTGCTACACAGGTCTCCTTGGGTCGTGTGTCCCTGCTAATACTACATCACATCACAAGTATCTGTACCAGTTGTGAGTGCATTAACAAACGTATTAGCTCACAAGTATCTGCACCTGCTATGAAAAAATTAACATACGTATTTCGTGACAAGTATTTGCACCCGCATGAGGACGTATAACAAAAAATTGAAATATAGGTGGCACTATCGGCGTTGGTGCTTGAATTTGCTCCTGTGACCAGTTATTTAGGCCACATTCAAAGCCTGTTGATCTTTACTTTGTCAACTCAAGGAATTTCACACTAGTTTAAACACTCCAGTGTGAACAAAGGAGTTTCACTAGGATATTATCTTATCCTAGCGTTTGGGGTCTTGACAAACGTAAAAAGACTTGACTAACACAAGAATACTGTTTTCAAGACACACTCCGTACTTGAGACATAATGTGACATGCACGAAAGGAGAAATGACAAACGATTTGACGTACGTGACGTGACATGTATGTGAGATAAATGACATGGCATAACTTGAAACAAATTAATATTTCGTGACATGAAGTAGCATGTAACAGATAACATTTCATGACATGACATAACATGTAACAGATAAACATTTCATGACATGGCATAATGTGTAACAGATAGAAATTTTGTGACATAATATAACATGCAACAGATAAACATTTCATGACATGATATAATGTGTAATAGATATAGGTTTCGTGACATAGTAAAGTGTGTAATAGATACACATGTAGTGACATGGCATAGCATGACATATAAAAGAACATAAAAAACATGAACAATTGTTCTCTTACCAACACACATACACAATATTCTGACAGTAAGTTAGAAGCTAACTTACAATAATCGTAGTGTGACAAACTAAATGTACGAATAAACAGAAAACTGTAAGGAGAGATTTCTAAATGTTAGAAAATCCTCACTAACTGTAACAGCCAGCTAGAAATTCATTAGTGGAATTTTTATTGACTTTAGGAATCTAGTGAAAACCCCATAATTTTTTACGAATCGACAAATCGCTCAGGTTTTAGTCTATCATCATAATCAGTATTATCACTCACTATGATGCTAGATTTATGAGTTTAATTATTTGAGGGAGTTAAAAGTGTCAAAATGCGTTATGGTCTATGCCATTAGACTCAGTGGATTATTTAAGATTTTATGGCGTAATAGCCTATTTTCATAATTCCGGACGAAACGTCTGTTAGAAATTGTGAAATTATTTTTAGGGGCCCTTCGGGGTTGAATTTCGATAAAAGATTTTCATTATAGGTTAATATGAATATTTAGAATTTTTCAGTATTAAGTTTATTATGCATTTTTTTGGAGTGAATATTAACCTCGATAAGAGCACGCAGTGCAGTCATTTCAAAATCACAGTGTGAAATGTCCAAATTAGGTTGTAGGAGTTTTATTTGGACACTTGACAAGATCTTAGCCACACATAGTGAATAGTATTAGACACTTGGCACCATGAGGAACCATTAGATGGATTTGTGAAGGAAGTCAAGGTGGGAGATCATGCCACCTAAGCAAAGCTCTGTTTCATTTGATCAACTAAATTGTGCCAGACCAAAGAGGGTTTCAACCCTATCAAAACCCTAAATGGTTGGAATCCAATTGAAACCCCAAAAGCTTGGTTGAAACCAAAACCCTAAACGGTTTTCCCCTAAAGTTGGCCTCCAAACCCATTTTAATCCGATTTCTAGCATTGTGTTTAATCACTTGATTAAATCACTTCCACATGCTATTAATTAATCAAATCCTTGTTATGACATCATTATCCAACCTTTTAAACCTTGAAAAATTGATGGGGCCAAGAAAAATTGGTTTTGGGCTTGATGGCATCTCAAACCCTAACCAAACCCCCTTTAAACTCCAAATTGAAGCCCACTTGGTTGTGGCCCACCAAGGCCCATGAAATTGGCCACCTTAGCAAAGCTTCTTGGAAAAGTTTCCTCCCCACATGGCAGACCATCCACTGCCATTGGCTGCAACCCATTAGTGCCTTGATATGAAGAGAAATCCACTCCATCATCCTGCATCTCTCACAGCTGCTGCAGGCAGTCCTTGCTCCTCTCTATTCTCCACTTTATGTCACATATGCAACTCCAATCAAGAGTCATTCAAGCCCATAACTTCCCCCACCAGAAGTATAAAGTCGTGCAAGACTGTTATGATCAATTCACACCAGGAAGCAAGCTCGAGCTGGGAAATGAAGGAATGTGAGTAAGGCATCTGTTAGTTTAGTTAGTTAGTCACGTGTTCTGCATGTGTTCCTTTTAAGGTCTTAATATACCTTTATTTCCTTACTTATTTGCTAAGAATTACCATAGTGCCCTTTTGTAGCCGTTGTTAACAGTCAAGGCTTCTATAAATACTGAAGCCTTTTCCCTTTGTAAGATATTGAAGAAAGTTAATAAAAAGTTTGGAGGTTCCTGATCCCTCGAAGATCAGTAATATGAATTGTTTCCTTTGTCAATTCAAGTCTGTTGTTACAATTGGCATCAGAGCCCTTCGAAATTTTAGGCACAAACATTTTTTTTTCTTCCTTTTATCATACCATGGTAGAAGGCACATGGTTCAAAGAATTAGAGAAGCTTGTTCTTGGGTTGAAGCAAAATCAAGAACCACAAGACCAGAGAGTTGCAGATCATCAGAGTGCCTTGGAGGGACTAAGTTCAAAGATGGACCTTTTGTTGGAAGCAATGAATGGAGGCAGAAATGATCGAAATGGAAATGGCAATAATGTTGATGGGGGTCACATGGACAACTCATCTCTGACTTCTGGAATGCAGTTTCGTGGCAATAAGTTAGACTTTCCAAGGTTTAATGGTGATGAGCCATCTGGATGGATCTATAAGGCAAATCATTATTTTGCCTTACACCCCATGCCAGATGGACAAAAGATCTTGATGGCCTCGTTTTGTATGGAGGGAAATGCCTTGGTTTGGTTTCAAGATGCTGAGGAGGCTGATTCTTTCAATTCTTGGCATTCTTTTATTAAGGCAGTTCAGTTAAGGTTTGGGAGTTCTTCTTATGATGACCCTATGGAGGCCATTACAAGGTTGAGGCAAACTTCTACAGTTAGTGCCTACAAAACTCATTTTGAGGTCCTTTCTAATAGATTGACAGGCTTGTCTGAACATTATAAACTTTCTTGCTTCTTGAGTGGCCTTAGGGATGAGATACAACTCCCTGTGAGAATGTTGCACCCTCAGACCTTGAATACTGCTTTTGGATTAGCCAAGATCCAAGAGGAATATATCACTAGCACTAGGGGCAACAATAGGCTCCATTGCTCTTGTGTTTCTATTACTAGTGAGGGCAGCAACTAAGTTCTTGTTAATTCTATGAGGAAGGAAGGGTTTTCTGGTCCAAGGCCTAACGGCTTCAAAACTTCAGCTCCTTTTCAGAGACTTACACCAGCAGAAATGAAAGCAAAAAGAGACAAAGGGGTCTGTTACTTCTGTGAGGATAAGTGGCAGTTGGTCATAAGTGTAATAAGGCCAAGTTATTTGAAATGGCAGGATTGGAATGGTTACAAGATTCTAAGAAGGAAGAGGGTGATCCACGAGATTCACAGGAAACTCATGAACCTGTGGGAGTAGAGACTGAGGTACCTGAAATCTCATTCCATGCAGTAGCAGGTTGTATAAGCCCGAAAACTAAGAGAGTCCATGGCAAAGTTAAGGACTGCTCTGTGATAGTTCTTGTTGACACTGGTAGCACACATAACTTCCTTGATCCTATGATAGCAAGGAAGGTGGGGCTAGCTGTCAAGCAAAGTGGACAGATTGAAGTAAGGGTAGCCAATGGGGAAAGAATGAATGGTGAAGGTCTGGTCCAGAATTTATAGTTTCAGATGCAAGGCCACCATTTCAACATTGATTTTTTCTTACTACCATTGGGAGGTTGTGATGTGGTGGTTGGTATGCAATGGTTGCAAACCTTAGGTCCTATTTTATGGGATTTTACTAACCTCACGATGACATTCACCAGTGGCAAGAGTTCTGTCACACTTGTAGGCTTGAGTTCTAGCAAGCCTAAGTTTGTGGAAGATGTTCAGATTTGCCAACTCACTATTGTGGAAAGAAAAGGTATGATACTTCAGCTTGTTAATAAGGAGACAACTCAAGAAATGGGCATGTATGCTGCTGACATTGAGGCAATGTTGGCTAAATATGACCATGTCTTTGCTGAACCAAAGGGCTTGCCTCCAAGAAGAACTAAAGATCATCAAATAAACCTCAAGGAGGGGACCATGCCAATATCTGCTCAACCTTACAGGTATCTTTTTTTTTCAAAAAACTTAAATAGAAAAAATAGTTAAAGAATTGTTGGATGCTGGAGTCATAAGGAGCAGTCAATCCCCTTTCTCATCACCTGTCCTCTTGGTAAGAAAATCTGATGGATCATGGCGCATGTGTATAGATTATAGGGGCTTAAACAGAGAAACAATTAAACACAAACTCCCCATTCCTGTCATTAATGAACTTTTGGATGAATTGCATGGAGCCTCGATATTTTCTAAGTTAGATCTTAGATCTGGGTACCACCAGATTCTTATGAAGGAAGAAGACATTGAAAAAACTGCATTCAGAACACACCAAGGGCAGTATGAGTTTCTGGTTATGCCCTTTGGCTTAACCAATGCTCCAACCACTTTTCAATCCTTGATGAATGAGGTCTTTCAACCTTTTTTAAGGAAGTTTGTTATTGTTTTTTTTTTTGTTGATATTTTGATCTATAGTAAATCAACAGCAGACCATGTAGAACATCTTTCTATGGTATTGGATACATTGGCAGAAAATACTCTTTTTGCAAAAAAGAATAAGTGCAGGTTTGCTTGTGAGGAGATTGAATACTTGGGCCACTTAGTCTCTACAAAGGGTGTCAAAGCAGATCTAGCCAAGATCAAGGCAATGCTCGAGTGGCCTCTACCAAAATCCCTTAAGTCATTAAGAGGATTTCTTAGTCTAACTGGTTACTACATGAAATTTGTCAAAGGGTATGGCTCCATTGCTACCCCATTGACCAATTTGTTAAAGAAATATGCCTTTATTTGAGGAAATGAAGCTATATAACATTTATAGATCTAAAAAAGGCTGTGACAAACCCACTTGCCTTGGCTTTACCAAATTTCTCCAAGCCATTTGTGTTGGAATGTGATGCTTCTGGTCGAGGGATTGGTACTGTCTTGGGTCAGGAAGGGAGGTCCTTAGCATTTGTAACATACCAGTCATGGTTTTAGGGTATATAAATAATTTTCCTAGTAAACTTTTTATTTTAGAATTTATATTATTATGATTATAGTTTTATCAGAATTTATATTTACTTTATCTTTATATTTTCTATTATAGTTGTTATTTAAGATTTGTTAGAGTTTTGTTTTAATAAGAATTTCTAAAGTGTATCAGATTACATTTACCAGAGTTTTGTTTGAAATTTAAAGTTTTATTTTTCCCTCTAGCCCACCGAACCTCATCTCGATGTTAGCCTCTGTTTACACACTTTAAATCTCCAAACCTGTAAACTTCATCCTTATTGTTTCAAATTTGAAATCCTAACCTCATACTCATCCTCATCCCTAGTTTGGTAAATCCAAGTCCTAATAGGAGACCAACTCTCATCAGAAAAAATCCTACCCATCGTCTTTAAAATCCCACAAAGAATATATGTTTTAAACACACGAAAATATGAAGAAACTCACTTGTGCTTAAGCTTCTTCTCTGTCCAGCAATCACCGTAGCTTCCATCCCAATCACCCAGCATCGCTATCGCCCTCAACCCTCTCTTGGTGAGTTCCTCTTATCGCAGAACCTCTCTCTCTCTATATTCTTTTGATTTTCAGTTAGTATTACGAAGACTAATTCATTTCTCTTTCTGAACTCCATGTTATTCAGAGCCCATTTTTCAGCTTCACCGTCGTTGATATTCACAGATCTGTCGCATCAATTTTCCTCTCACGGTCAGTTGGTTTCTCCCTGTCGCGTAATACTTCTCTTCTACAACGAAAATTCTCATTTCTGCGTTATCAGATATTTGCTTTTCATTAAAGCTTTGCACGTTTGTTTTCATTGAACTTACAAAACTGCCCTTCAATGAAATCTCTAGAAGCCTTGATTAGGTGAAATTCCCATTTCAGCCCTTAAAGTTTTAAACACATGTTTTTAGTTGACAAAAAGTTTTGTGAAATGGGCTTGAGTTGTGTTATTACGTGGGCTCTACCTTTGTGATAATTTTATCCTAAAGTTTAGTAGTTTTATGAGCTGCACTCTAATGTTGGACTCGATATTTTTAAAGATGAATTTTACTTAAATAAACATATTAGTCATAGACTTATTTTGTAAGAAAGTGTTTAAAGAATTGGAAATAAACATATTAGTCATAGACTTTTTAGTCTAATATTTTAGTTAATATTTCTTTTGTCAATTTAGTAGGATTTTAATAAAATTACTAAGTTAAGAATTTAATGGAATTTATTAAGTTTCTTATAAGATTTAATAATTATGTTAAGAAATGAAATTTAGTTTAAGAATTTAAGTTTTTATGAATTATTTTAAAATAGCTCGAGTATTTCCACTAAATTATAAATTAGTAATTTTTAAGTAATTTAAATACTAGGAATTATTGATTTTAGTGTTAAACAAAATATTTGTTTAACTATCTTTTAGAATTCCAAATTTAGTTAAGTAAAATATTAGTATTTATTTATTTATTTCCAAACAATTTAGTGATAGTTATTTATTGTATAGGTCTCAAGTTACGAAGTATTATTCAAGAAGAAACGCAGTGAGGTAAGTAATTTGATCATAAATAGGATCATTACAGTTAGCCTATATGTATGTATTATTCAAGCCAGTTCATTGACAGCCATTATTTATGAACCGCTCATGTCATGTGCAAGCATGTCATCCAGCATAGCATACAATCATGTCATTCAGCATCATGTTTAAATTCAGAAATTATGATTATGTATGTAATATGTCATGCATCTCATGTGTATAAGACACGTAAGTCATCTTAAATTCAAGTGTAAGATAAGATCAGATCAGTTAATAAGATGGCCATTCAGATGCATGGTACCAATGCAGTTCAGTTTCAGGGTGGTGTGCAAGCCACGAACTCAGTCGTGGTCCACCATAGTATGCTAGAATACTATCAACGGTTCCCCTGCTGCAGCGGGATGTGGGGCCGGTGTACAACCTTGCACACAGGGTTAAGTGTGTTGGCCAGTCAGATAAATCAGTCAGTTAGTTCAGATAAATCAATCATACATAGCATAAGCATTAACATGAATAGTCATGAATTTTTAAGCTCAGCATGAAAGTTCTTATGAAAATCTTATGTTTATTACGTTTACGTTGTGATAGATTTCTTACTGAGTCATCGACTCATTTTAGTTTATTTTCATATTTTTAACCACCCAGGTGAAGATGATGATTACGAGCAGGCAGGCCAGGAGTAGAATGAGCATTTTATTTTTAGTTCAGATTTTCTAAAATAAAACATGTCTTTTATGACATGAATTTATTCAGTTTATTCATTTAATGTTTTTGAAAGACAATTTTTATTAGACCTTTTATTTCATAATAAATTACTTCAGTTTATTTTTCAATTATGAAATTAGAGAATCTCTTGCCGGGTTTTATTTTCATGAAAAATACGTGACACACCTAGCCTACGGGAAGGGGGTGTTACAGCATTCTTGAGTCAAGCCTTGAAGGGAAAAGCATCGGATCTATCTACATATGAAAAAGAATTTCTTGCAATAGTATTAGCTGTGAAGAAATGGAGGCCATACCTGTTGGGTGCTGAGTTTGTAATAAGAATAGATCAACAAAGTTTGAAGTTTCTTTTGGAACAAAAGATAGGAACTCGATCTCAACAAAAATGGATTATCAAGTTGCTTGGCTATGATTTCACAATTGAGTATAAGCATGGCAAGGATAATGTGGCAGCAGATAGTCTCTCGAGAAGAGAGGAAGTAGAGGAAGGATCTGTTGAAATGTTGGCTATCACAGTCCTTGATCCCCTTTGGTTAGAATAGTTAAGACATTCTTACTTGGATAATGAAGAAATTTCAGCTATGTGTCAAAAGCTCCAAGAAGGCAAGCTTTCTGATAAGAAGTTTGAAGTCAGAAATGGGTTGTTAATCAAGAAAGGCAGGCTCTTCTTGTCATCTTCATCCCCTATGAAGGATCAAGTCTTGCAGTTTATACATAGCAGTGCCTTTGGGGGCCATTCTGGTTACCATAAGGCCCTACATCGAGCAAGGGAAGATTTTATATAGAGTGGCATGAGGAGAGACATTAAGCAATTTATCAAGGAATGCCAAATTTGCCAAAGGTGTAAGACAGAAAATTTACAACCTGCTGGGTTATTGCAGCCTTTGCCACTTCCCAGCAAATCTTGGAGTGACTTCTCCATGGATTTTATTGATTCCTTACCATGTTCAAAAGGGTTTTCTGTTATATTGGTGGTAGTCGATAGGCTCACCAAGTATGCACATTTTTTACCTTTATCTCACCCTTATACAGTTGCATCAGTGGCTGCTGTCTTTACATCTCATGTGACGCCCCCAAATTCCGCTTGGGATCGGACGGACATTTGAAGTGTCGAGACATGCAACACAAGGTTACTTGCCCCCGTTCATGATATATAAGATGCAATATTCCTAACATGCATCTAGCATTATGCAATATTCGCAGAGGATAATTTTTTTTTTCTTTAGCAATACTATGCACCAAACTAAAATATCCCAAATACTTAAAACATACTCCATACTTAACGACATACTAAACAACTAAGATCACAATAATAGTCCATAAGGGTGTGATCAAAAGAGTGCTGGAGATTGAACTCCACCAATACAAGTAGTAATCTGAGGTAACTATTGTAATACCATCTACGTCGCACCGTCGCTTAGTCGGCCGTTTCCAGTTGGTCGATTCCCGGTTCTCCTTCAGATCCTATAACAAAATCTACCATTCGGGGGGAATGGTAGTTGGGACTACCATAGTGAGATTTGATTACAAATCTCAGCAAGTTAACGGAAAACTTCCACACAGGTTAATGATGCATGCATGGCAGTAAAAGCATGAATGCATAATCAAATCATAAGTAATCATAGCATAACTTGACATACAACATAACATAACTGGCATAACTTAAACTGAAACTGAAGCTTAGCATGAACGTGACTTGAAACATAGCATGAACGTGAACTTGAAATATAACATGGACTTAAAACATAACATGAACGTGAACATGCATAATTTGAACATGAACTTGAGCATGACATAACATAAATGTGAACTTGGAACATAACGTAAATGTGAACATAACATAACATGAACTTAAAACATATTCTTGTCTCATGGGATTACCATGATTGCGTGAACGTAAAGTTGAACGTAACATAACGTGAACTTGAAACATGACTTGAACGTGAAATACATGAATTTAAAATCTTATTCAATAGGCTTAATCATTAAAGTGACCAAATGGGTGCTACACAGGTCCCCTTGAGCCGTGTGTCCCTGTCGATTACCGCATCACATCACAGGTTTCTATACCAGCTGTGAGTGCGTTAATACGTACTCCACAGTTGTTGTGGCCCCACGTATTCTACGTGTCACAATTGCTGTGTCTCACGTAGTGTATGCTCCACAGTTGTTGTGGCCCCATACTTCATGCTCCACAGTTGTTGTGGCCCCATGACTTATTTGTTTGTGCCACACTTGCTGTGGACACACGTAACGTAATGTGTGGCACCATCGGCGTTAGTGCCTGGCGCGCTCCGGTGACCAGCTAATTAGGCCCCATTCGCAACCTGTTGACTGTACTTTGTCAACCCAGGGAATTTCACACCTATTTAGACACTCCAGCGTGAACAAAGGAGTTCCACTAGGATATTACCCCATCCTAGCGCTTAGGGTCGTGATTAACATGAATAACTTAACTGGCATACATGACATTTCGTAACGTGACGTAACATGATCGTGACATAAAAGACAAAAGTCCTGACGTAGCATAACATGACATGAACATAAGATGACAGACATGACATAGTTCAAGACATAAATGTAACAGAATACATTTCATAACATGGCATACATGTAACATGCAACATTTCGTAACATGGCATACCATATAACAGACAACATTTCATAACATGGTGTAACATGTGACAGTGAATCTTACATGACATGAAATACATGTAACAGATGGCATACTTAACTTAACATGACATGCTTGCAATGTATAGGAATACGTGACAGAATATCTTTTGTAACAGATGAATAATTCATGACAGAATAAATTCTGTGTAACAGATAAATATGTAATGACTTGGCATGGCACATATGATAACATGCATACATACAATTTAGTTCCCTTACTTATCACTCATACACATTAAACTGATAGTAAGTTAAAAGCTAACTTACCTCCATCGTCGCGTTCTACTAGAATAAAGCGCGAAACACGAGGAACTGTAAAAGGTTATTCTAAAAGTTAGAAATTAATTACTAACAATTAGAAATGTGAAAAGAGACAATTTAGAGTAAAATTACCATTTTACCCTCTACATGTGGGCAAATGACCATTTTACCCCCTAACTTAAGGATTTGATATCCTAATTCCAAAAAATTACCAAAATTTACATTCCTCATGTAAATTTTCTCCCAAACTCAAATCTCAACTCAGAAAAATGTAAAACCAATCACAACTATGAAAAACTCACTATGGCCGAAACCTACATAGGCCATTTGTCTTATTTTGGTTGCAATTCTTTCAAGTTCCAAAACTCATGAATAAACCAAAATCTTGTAACAAAGATCTTCCTATCCTAAGTTTAAAAACACCCTTAAAACTATCCATTAAGAAAAAGCTAATTATCAATACCAAACTTTTTGTAAAAAGACCCAAACTTTTTAACAAAAAGTAAACCTTAAATCACAAGTTTTGACCTTAATAAAAACATCTCCAAGAATTCCAAAAAATCAAATCTTACTTCTAACATATTCATAACATCATCCTAAGATCAAACATGCTTTAAAACATCAAACAAAACTCACCAAAAAACACAAAACAACACTTGGAGTTTTTGGTTTTAAACTTAGTCCAAAACAGAAACTGATTTTCCCAACTAACTATGATCAATCTCTTGATCCATGGCTTAAAGACATGTGATCTTCAAACTAACACATCACATGGTTTAAAAATGTGTCCTAAAGAAGATCCAACCATCAAACTTAAAATCACATGGCTAAAATTTAATAAAACATGGATCTAACTCAAAAACATCAAAGTTTAGGCCTAACCGAAATCTTCTTGCATAGAAAATCATATCTTTAAAAATAATACTAAATATCTTCGAAATAACATCCTAACATTTATATAAGAGGCTTAGGATTATCATATAAAAATATCAAAGCCTTTGGAATAAGATTAAACCACGAAATATTCAAACTTTCACCAAACAGAAACTGTTTTTCCACTTCCAGTTTTCAAGTTTCTAACTCTAAGAAAATCTATCATCAAAAGCTTTATTCATGCAACAAAAACTCAATGAACATTCATAAACACATGTTAACAACACTCCATAAAATTTTCGGACCAAGATAAGTCCATTAGCTTGGTCAAAACTTCCAAAACATAACATACTCTTCAGTTTCACGCCCAGAATGACCTTTCCATGGTTAAAAATACTTTTGACCGACCAAATGAGAATGGAATGAGACTAATAATATATCCACGGAAACTAGACTCAAATACGAACAACTTATGTGAAGGAATCATTATGTGAAAATACTTACAAAGGGTCGTAAATGGCCACGCAAAAAGTCCCAGAAATCTGCCCGAGAGAGCTCTTTTGGGTTTCTCTCTAAGAACGGGAGAAAGAAGTGATAAAATAGAGAGAAGTATGTCTTGCACGACTTTAGACTTCTGGAGGGAGAAGTTATGGGCTTGAATGACCCTTGATTGGAGGTGGATATGTGACATAAAGTGGAGAATAGAGAGGGGCAGAGACTGCTTGCAGCAGCTGTGAAAGATGGAGGTTGATGGAGTGGATTTCTCCTTCACATCAAGGCACTATTGGGTGCAGCCAATGGCAGTGGATGGTCTGCCATGTGGGGGAGGAAACTTCTCCAAGAAACTTTGCCAAGGTGGCCAATTTCGTGGGCCTTGGTGGGCCCCACCAAGTGGGCTTCAATTTGGGGTTTAAATGGGGTTTGGTTAGGGTTTGAGATGCTATCAAGCCCAAAATCAATTTTTCTTGGCCCAAACAAATTCCCAAGGTTTAAAAGGTTGAATAATGATGTCATAACAAGGATTTGATTAATTAATAGCATGTGGAAGTGATTTAATCAAGTGATTAAACACAATGTTAGAAATCGGATTAAAAAGGGTTTGGAGGCCAACTTTAGGGTTTGGGAAAACCATTTAGGGTTTTTCTAGGGTTGAAACCCTCTTTGGTCTGGCACAATTTGGTTGAACAGATGAAACACAACTTTGCTTAGGTGGCATGATCTCACACCTTGATTCCTTCACAAATCTATCTAATGGTTCTTTTTTGTGTCAAGTGTCTAATACCATTCACTAAGTGTGGCTAAAATCTTGCCAAGTGTCCAAATAAAACTTCTCTAACCTAATTTGGACATTCCACACTATGATTTTGAAAACACTGCAATGGGTGCGCTTATCGAGATTACTATTCACTCCAAAAAAATACATAATAAACTTAGTACTAAAAATTCTAAATATTCATATTAACTTATAGTGAAAATCGTTTAACGAAATTCAACCCCGAAGTGTCCTTAAAAATAATTTCACAATTCTCAACAGACGTTTCGTCCGGAATTATGAAAATAAGTTGTTGCGCCATAAAATCCTAAATAATCCTCTGAGTCTAATGACGTAGACCATAACTCATTCTGACACTTCTAACTACCTCAAATAATTAAACTCATATTACTAGCACCATAGTGAGTGATAACACTGACTATGTTGACAGACTAAAACCTATGCGATTGGTCGATTCGTAAAAACTTATGGGGTTTTCACAAGATTCCTAAAGTCAATAGAAATTCCACCAATGAATTTCTAGCAGGCTGTTACATCTCAGGTATTCAAGTTACATGGGTTGCCATCAATCATTATAACTGATAGGGATGTCATTTTCACAAGTAATTTCTGGAGAGATTTGTTTAAATTGCAAGGGACTAAACTACACTTCACATCTGCTTACCATCCACAATCAGATGGGCAGACTGAAGTGGATAATAAATGTGTGCAACAATATCTGAGATGTTTTGTTAGTGAGAGACCCAAACAGTGGGTGCATTGGCTTCCTTGGGCTGAGTGGTGGTATAATACCTCAGTCCACTCTTCAACTAAAATGACACCATTTGAGGCATTATATGGAGTCCCTCCAACCTTAATTCAGTATGTTGATGACACTACTTAGAATGAAGCTATGGACAGGGAATTAATGTCAAGAGATGAGATACTAAGGTTGTTGAAAAAGAACTTGATGTCTGCACAGGTTGCTATGAAACAACAATATGATAAACATCACATTTAGAGGAAGTTTCAGGTGGGTGATTTAGTCTATTTGAAAATGTATAAGAATAAACAACAGACTGTTAGTCAAGCCAGCAGATCCAAGTTAGCTGCCAGATATTGTAGAACATTTAGAATTTTGGAATGCATTGGAGAGGTAGCTTACAGACTTGAGTTGCCACCAAGTTCATCAGTTCATCTCGTGTTTCATGTCTCGAGATTGAAGCAATACATTGGCACTGATTCCCAAATCTCTCTTGTATTATCATTGGTGGATTCTCATGGGAATTTTAAGGTGGAACCTGAAGCTATTCTTGACAGGCGTATGACTGCTGTGAATAATAAACCTTTTATCGAGCTGTTGGTGAAATGGCGTGGTATGGATGAGGTAAATTCCACTTGGGAACTGATATGAACCCACGGGAATGGAATCCCTTAAACCCACAATCAATTTGAAAACTCCCCAAGAAAGCCAAAATCAAGTCAATGGATAAATAAATTCATCAAATTTCATAAACTTCTGAAAATGAGGCTACCAAAAGTATTTAAACCAAAACCTAATTAAAATCCTAGCTAAAATAAAGTCCCTTTTATCCAAAATGCCCCTAGATGAACAGTGTCGCGACTTCAGTGTCGTGGCTACAATAACGCTACAGTAACCTCTTGAAACCCTATTTCAATAAAATAATAACTTTCCCAACATGCCCTTGCATAGGCCCCCTTAAGTCCTTCCCGTAATAAACCCAATTATTCTAAACTAATAAATAAGTCATTTAAATGAATTAAATAAATTGAAAGCCTTCAAGTGCCCAAAGCCTTTAAGTCATGTTGTTGCCCTTTCCATAGCTTATCAAATGAATCAAAGCTGAATCTTTATCATTTAAGCCCTTGAACTTGTATTTGGCCCATCTGGAACTTGTAACATATCTTTAAGACTAGGTCCACCTTAGTTCCCATCATTCCCCCTCTCCTCAAAAGGATTCGATCTCGAATCTCCACCTGGATCAAAAGGAAAATTTTTTGTAACATTATCATTAATTCGTCCACATTATCATTAATTTGTTCAAGAATTTGAAAAACTCCATGAAAGTTACTCCTGTTGTCAACAGATAAAGGCATTAAATCTAAATGAGTAAATGGATTAAGTCTATAAACAATTTCAAAATGAGAATATAAAGTGGTAGTATGCATGGTCCTTTTATATGCAAACTCTTTAAATCCATCCATAACCATAAAAATAGAATCTCTACTCCTTTCTTTCCTAGGTAGCCCCAAAACAAAGTACATAGATATATCTATACATGACTCACTAGGAATAGGTAAGGGTGTATACAACCCATGTGGCAAAAGCATAAATTTGGCCTTTCTGCATGTAATGCACCTGCCAATACAATTGACATCTCTCTTCATCTTAGACCAACATAAATGTTCATGCAAAATGTCTAATATTTTCTTGACACCAGAATGACTACTCCAATTATATGCAAACTCAATGAAAGGCAAATGATAGTCCCGCAAACGTTCATGCAACAAGTCAATGTATGGCAAATAATACTCCCACGAACGTTCATGCAACATGTTTAAAATATTCTTTATACCAAAATAACAACTCCAATTATATGCAAACTCAATGAAAGGCAAATGATAGTCCCACAAGTGTTCATGCAACACATTGAAAGTCTTCCTTACACCAAAGTTACTCAACAAACTACCATGTCTATCACACACAAGCAACTTACACATAAAACTAGTAGGCACACAAAATCTATTCCCTCTTAACAAGTACTAATCTAGTTTATAGAACTTACCGAACGATACTTTCTCACTTGTTCCATACACACTAGCAAAGTCATCATTATTAGTATGCAATTCCTTATAATATTCAAGTCTCAACAATCTTACATCTAAAATGAAAACAAGGACATACCTTCCTGCTAAAGCATCAATCATAAAATTTTCCGTACCATGTGTGTATTTGAATACATGAGGAAAAGTTTCAATACAGTCCTCCCACTTAGCATGCATTCTACTCAACAACTTACCTTGTCCCTTTAAGTGTGTCAATGACTCATGTTCTTCAAATAAAGGTCGGTTAGGAATTGTTGCACCTGACACAAGATCAATGTAGCACTCCATCTCGCTAATAGGTGGCAATCCACTAAACACACCACTAGGAATCACAACCTCATATCCCTGCAACAAAGAAACAACAACACTAGGCAAAGAGTCATTAAATTCGTTAGTATAAAAGCTTTCCTTAGCATAAAAATTCACTTTTGTCTTTTTGTTTCTCTCTACAATCTCTCTTTCTTTTTCCTCTTGTGGCTCCACTCCTTTTTCTTGACTCTCAACCACCTCTCTATTTTCTTTTTCTCTATCTCTTGCTTTTTCTCTCTCTCTTTCTTTTGATGTTTCGGCCTCATTCTCTTTTTTCCTCTCACTCTCTTTGTTCTTTTCACTCTCTGATTTTCTTTCACTCTCCTCTTTTTTTGAACACTCGGCCTCACAATTTTTTTTCAACTCATTCTCTTTTTTTCTTGAGGTTTCAGACTCACCCAAATCTTTTCCCTTAGGTGGTTCGGTCTTCCCCTTTGTTACAGGTTGATCATCTTTGTCCCACTTTAGTTTCCAAGGAGTACTAGAAACAAAAATATACCTTGATGTACCCTTTTAGCCGCCTCTCCACCTTCATAGCCATATGCACCATATCCTCCACCTCCACATAATGTTGCAACTCAACAACATTGGCTACCTCCCTATTCAACCCACTCAAAATCTTGTCATTGTGGCCTCTTGAGCTTCCACTACATTAGCCCGAATCATAGCCATCTCCATCTCCTTATGGTAATCCTCTACACTCTTAGACCCTTGTGTAAGATTTTGTAGTTTTTGGTAGAGGTAGTGGCAAGGTACAAATCTCCGCCTCATGATAGCTTTCAACTCTCTCCATGTTTCTACAGGCTTCTCAAGATTCCTCCTCCTATTGGATACTAATTGATCTCACCAAATAATCGCATAATCAGTGAACTCAATTACAGCCAACTTCACCTTCTTCTCCTCAGAGTAATTGTGACAATCAAAGACCAACTCTATTCTTTTCTCCCACTCTAAATAAACTTCAGGGTCAGTTCTACCTTGGAATGATGGTATTTTCATTTTGATACTCCCAAGGTTCTTATCTACTCCATCTCGACCTCCTGAGTTAGCCCTAAGTCCTCTTCCACGCCTAACTCCTCTATGTCTACCTAATCCAACTTCAGATGTTAGGGCTTCCTCATCCTCACCATACTCTCCATTCTCATACCCATTCTCAATTCTAGGCTCACGTCGCCTCCTATCTTTCTCTCCTTGCAGATTTCTAATCATTACTTCTTGATTATCCATACTATCCCTCACTTCCCCCAACACCAAGTTCAACTGCTCAAACTGTTGTTGCATGACTTGCAACACAAAGGGTGAGTTATCTGCTCTCCCCCTTGGTGATGAGCTACACTGATGAGACATTATAAGGTGCTGCGCAAAAGAATGTTAGTGGTAAAAAAGAAAACCTCACACACTCCCTTACGTGTTTACACTCAAATAATGGCACTCCACTCGTGTTCCACTCTTAATTGGCTTTTTTTCCAATAATAGTCTCACACTCTCTTGCCTTTTACCTCAAGAGCTTTCCCACTCAAGTTCTTTCAGAACTAAATGAACTCAATCAAGACAAGGCAACCTTGTTTTACCCCAACTAGTAATTAGGTCCAACAAACAAGAATAAGAGAAACACGGAAGGAATAAAATCGACCCAAGAATCAAGGAAGTTATACGAATGAAAGAGTAACAATAAGACAAGATACCAACCTTAATGATGTATGCAGCCCCTTTGATGATAAGGTTCAATCAACAAATTTATTTCTTTCTCTTTTTTTTTCTGTAACTATGTAGCAATCTTTGAATAGGCTACATTTTCTTTTCCTTTTCCTTTTCTCCTTTTTTTTTTTGAAGTTTCTTTTCTTTTCCTTTCTATTCTTTTCTTTTCTTTTCTTTTCCTTTCCTTTCTTTTCTTTTCTTTTCTCTTCTTCTCCCTAATTGAATCATAAACAAGAATACTCAATTGTGAAAATCAAGCAATTGAATTCAAGCACACAAGAATTGACAATGAAATAGAAGAGAATCAATGGAACGACACTCCAAGCAATGGACAAACTTAGAGATGTAAGAAATCATAGAATTTTGAAACCCTAGGAGATGCAAATTTCAGCCAAACCAAAAAAACCCTAAGAATTTTGGCAGCCTACTTTTTGTTTCATTTTTTTTTTTTTGCAACCCTAGAACAATGAGAGCCTAGAATCAAAATTAAAGATACAATAATTAAAATATAGAATTAGACCTGATTGGAAACCTGGCTCTGATACCAAATGATATGAACCCGCGAGAATATAATCCCTTAAACCCACAATCAATTTGAAAACTCCCCAAGAAAGCCAAAATCAAGTCAATGGATGGAGAACCTAGACCCGATAAAAACTCATTTCAAGAACCTAGATTATATGAAAATCTAGACCTGTTGAAGAACCTGTCTCAAGAACCCAGATTACAAAGGAGGAACGCCACAAAGTTTGTGATTTACCTTTGATAAGTTCAAAACTTCAATTAAGAACAAAAGGAGATAAACTCAACTCACAATGAATAAATTCATCAAATTTCTTAAACTCCTGAAAATGAGGCTACCAAAATTATTACCCAAAATGCCCCTGGATGAACAGTGCCACGGCTACAGTGTCGTGGCTACAGTAACGCTACTGTAACCTCTTGAAACCCTATTTCAATAAAATAGTAACTTTCCCAACATGCCCTTGCGTAGGCCCCCTTAAGTCCTTCCCGTAATAAACCCAATTATTCTAAACTAATAAATAAGTCATTTAAATGAATTAAATAAATTGAAAGCTTTCAAGTGCCCAAAGCCTTTAAGTCATGTTGTTGCCCTTTCCATAGCTTATCAAATGAATCAAAGTTGAATCTTCATCATTTAAGCCCTTGAACTTGTATTTGGCCCATCTGGAACTTGCAACATATCTTTAAGACTAGGTCCACCTTGGTTCCCATCAGGAACCTGTTGAGCAGTTGAGGACTCATTACCCTGACCTTCTGGGCAAGGTCTTTTGAAGAGGAGGGTAGTTGTTATGATCAATTCACACCAGGAAGCAAGCTCGAGCTGGGAAATGAAGGAATGTGAGGAAGGCATCTGTTAGTTTAGTTTGTTAGTCACGTGTTCTGCATGTGTTCCTTTTAAGGTCTTAATATACCTTTATGTCCTTACTTATTTGCTAAGAATTACCATAGTGCCCTTTTGTAGCCGTTGTTAACAGTCATAAGGCTTCAATAAATACTAACACCTTTTCCCTTTGTAAGATATTGAAGAAAGTTAATAAAAGGTTTGGAGGTTCCTGATCCCTCGAAAATCAGTAATTCAAGTTGTTTCCCTTGTCAATTCAAGTCTGTTGTTACAATTGGCATCAGAGCCCTTCGAAATTCTAGGCACAAACATTTTTTTTTCTTCCTTTTATCTTACCATGGCAGAAGGCACACGGTTCAAAGAATTAGAGAAGCTTGTTCTTGGGTTGAAGCAAAATCAAGAACTACAAGACCAGAGAGTTGCAGATCATCATAGTGCCTTGGAGGGATTGAGTTCAAAGATGGACCTTTTGTTGGAAGCAATGAATGGTGGTAGAAATGATTGAAATGGAAATGGCAAGAATGCTGAGTGTAGTTTCCGTGGATATCTTATTAGTCTCATTCCATGCTCATTTGATTGGTCAAAAGTATTTTTAACTATGGAAAGGTCATTCTGGGCGTGAAACTGGAGAGTATGATATGTTTTGGAATTGTTGACCAAGCTAATGGACTTATCTTGGTCCGAAAATTTTATGGAGTGTTGTTAGAATGTGTTTATGAATGTTCATTGAGTTTTTGTAGCATGGATAAAGATTTTGATGATAGATTTCCATAGATTTAGAAACTTGAAAACTGGAAGTTGAAAAATAGTTTTTGTTTTGTGAAAGTTAGAATATTTCGGGGTTTGATCTTATTCCAAAGGCTTTGATATTTTTATATGATGATCCTAAGCCTCTTATATATATGTTTGGATGTTATTTTGAAGATATTTAGTATTAGGTTTAAAGTTATGATTTTTCTATGCAAGAGGATTTCGGTTAGGCCTAAGATTTGATATTTTTGGGTTAGATCCATGTTTTATTGACTTTTAGCCATATGATTTTAAGTTTGATGGTTGGATCTTCTTTAGGACACATTTGTAAACCATGAGATGTTTTAGTTTGAAGATCACATGTGTTTAAGCCAGAGATCAAGAGATTGATCAAAGTTAGTGGAGAGAAAAGTTTTTGTTTTGGACTAAGTTTAAAACCAAAAACTCCAAGTGTTGTTTTGTGGTTTTTGGTGACTTTTTTTTTATGATTTAAAGCATGGTTAATCTTAGGATGATGTTATGAATATGTTAGAAGTAAGATTTGATTTTTTTGGAATTCTTGGATGTGTTTTTATTAAGGTCAAAACTTATGATTTAAGGGTTTACTTTTTGTTAAAAAGTTTGGATCTTTTTACAAAACGTTTGGTGTTGATGATTAGCTTTTCTTAATGGATATTTTAAGTGTATTTTTAAACTTAGGATAGGAAGATCCTTGTTATAAAATTTTGGTTTAATCATGGGTTTTGAAGATGGAAGAAATTGCAACGAAAATCAAGAGAAATGGCCTATGAATGTTTCAGCCATTGTGAGTTTTTTATAGTTGTGATTGGTTTTAAATATTTATGAGTTGTTATGTGAGTCTAGGACAAAATTTACACGAGAAATGTAAATTTTGGTAAATTTTGGAGTTAGGATGTGAAATCCTTAAATTAGGGGTAAAATAGTCATTTTCTCACATATAGAGGGTAAAATGATAATTTTACTCTAAGTTGTCTCTTTTCAATTTTCTAATTGTTAGTAATTAATTTCTAACTTTTAGAATATCCTCTTACAGTTCCTTGTGTTTCGCGCTTTACTCTCGTACGACGCGACGATCGAGGTAAGTTAGCTCTTAACTTACTATCAGTTTACTGTATATGTGTGATGGGTAAGGAAACTACAATTTATGTTCATATATTTTTATATATGCCATGCCATGCCATGTCATCACATGTTTATCTATTACACGAATTATTTTGTCACGAAAATCTTATCTGTTACATAATATATTCTATCACATGTTACTAGATGTTGCAAATATGTCACATTACATATGCAATCTGTTACATGTATATCATGTCACGTAATATTCACTGCCACATGTTATGCTATGTTACAAAATATTTTCTGTTACAAAATATTTTCTATTACATGTTATGCCATATCATGAAATATTGTCTGTTACATGTACATGTTATGATATATTTTCTTTTACATTTATGTCTCAAAGTATGTCATTTTGTCATCTTACATTCATGTCACGTTACGCTACGTCAGAGCTTCTGTCTTTTATGTCACGTTCATGTCATGCCATGTTACAAAATGTCATGTATTCTAGTTAAGTTATTCATGTCAATCATGAACCTAAGCGCTAGGATGGCGTAATATCTTAGTGGAACTCTTTTGTTCAAGCTGGAGTGTCTAAATAGGTGTGAAATTCCCTGGATTGACGAAGTACAATTAACAGGTTGAGAATGGGGTCTAACTAGCTGGTCACCGGAGCGCGCCAAGCACTAACGCCGATGGAGCCACACATTATGTTACGTGTGTCCACAACAAGTGTGGCACAAACAATTCATGGGACCACAACAATTGTGGAGCATACACTATGTGAGACACAGCAATTGTGACACGTAGAATACGTGGGGCCACAATAACTGTGGAGTACGTATTAACGCACTCATAACTGGTATAGACACCTGTGTTGTGATGCGGTAAACGGCAGGGACACACGGCTCAAGGGGACCCGTGTAGCACCCGTATGGTCACTTTATGATTAAGTCTATTGAAAAAGATTCCAAGTTCATGTATTTCACGTTCAAGTCATGTTTCACATTATGTTATGTTCAAGTTTACGTTCATGTCAAGTTTCAAGTTTATGTCAATCATGGTAACCCCATGAGATAAGATTACTCAAGCATAGTGACCCCATGAGATAAGAATATGTTTCAAGTTCATGTTTATATCATGTTATGTTCAAGTTCACGTTCATGTTATGTTATGTTTACGTTTACGTTATGTTTCAAGTTCATATTTATGTTATTTCATACTCAGGTTCATGTTATGTTCAAGTTCATGTTCAAATTATGTATGTTCACGTTCATGCTATGTTTTAAGTCCATGTTATGTTTCAAGTTCACGTTCATGCTATGTTGCTAGTCCACGTTATGTCTTAAGTTCACGTACATGCCATGTCACGTCAAGCTAAGTTTCAGTTTCAGTTCAAGTTATGTCATTTATGCCATGCTATATGTCAAGTTATGCTATGCTTACTTATGACTTTGATTATGCATTCATGCTTTTATTGACGTGCATGCATCAATAACCTGTGTGGAAGTTTCCTGTTAACTTACTGAGATTTGTAATCAAATCTCACCATGGTAGTCCCAACTACCATTCCCCCAGAATGGTAGGTGATGTGTCAGGATCAGAGTAGGGAGCAGACACTGGCAGAGACAGGAGAAGGTTCACTAGACACCGTAGACGCATCACGAGGCTTGTAGCCTTCATAGTTAGGTCTTTGGATAGTATTCCGGCATCGTTAGTCGAGTTACTCAACGAACTAGCCCAATAGTGTATTTTGGCAATGTAATTATAGAGACAGGTCTCTGTTGTTTTGTGATTATAGTCTTCTGAGACCCGTGCTATAATCGTGGATGTTTTAAGTATGCATGGTTTATGTTTTAACTATTTGGGATATTATAAGTTTGGTGCATGTCCCAATGCTTCGGATGTCCATCCGATCCCAAGTGGAAATCTGGGGGCGAATCACTAACAGTCTAAAAACATAAAAATACTGACTTAGAGTAAAATTACCATTTTACCCCCTTCATGTGAGAAAATGATGATTTTATCCCTAACTTAAGGATTTCACATCCTAATTCCAAAACTCACCAAAATTTACATTCCTCGTGTAAGATTTATCCTAAACCCAAATATCTAATTACAAAAATTTAAAATACATCACAATTAGGTCAAACATGCATAGGCCGAAACATGTATAGGCCAAATCTCTTGATTTTTTTTTCAATTCTATCAAATCTCATTTCTCATGCTTAAAACGAAATATGCAACATACAAAAGTCATATCCTATGCTCAAATAACATACAGAAACAAACAACAAAACTTTCATAATAAAAATTAAAAATTTCTTTAATACAACCTTAAAAATTAAAAGTATATAACCTTAAGCACAACCCTTGATGTTCAAGGTTTTACCGCTTTTCAAAACAACTCCAAGAGCTCCAAAATCCAATAACATACTCTTAATACATTCATAACATATTACTAAGAACTATCATGCTTTGAATCATCAAGCCAAAACCAAACAAAGTCACAAAATCTAACTTAACATGTTCGCTTTTCACCCTTTCACTAAAACTGAGAGCCACGTGGTTTGGATTTTTTTTTTTTTTTTTAAATAAGAGTTAGGGTCACCTGTCCAATAGTGACCCCTCCCCAATTTTATTAATAACCCTCACTTGTGACAGAGGAAAACCGTGGTTACAAAACAAGCATCTGGGGTACAAACTAAACCCAGCATGCCAAAAGAAACTAAACCAAATAAAATAAACAACGAAATCGACAAAACCACAAGCAAAAGATAAATGAGACTAAATAATATGAATAAGGCCACGCAAAACTCGGAGAGTCTCCATCAAGTGGGAGAAAACTGAATCACTACTAGAAGCCCCATGCTTGGCTAACCAATCTGCACCTTGATTTCCCTCTTGAAAAACATGGTGAATTGAACAAGTCATGGAACTCATAATATCAAGAACTTCTTCCCAGAAATCCTCCGAATACCAAACCCCACATCTTTTACTTCTCTACCAAGAAATAACAGTCATAGAATCAAGTTCAATTTCTACATAATTCAGGGATAAAGACCTACAAACCTGGAGTCCATGAAGGAGAGCTAAAAGCTCTGCCTCATTATTAGAACCTGTACCAGTGAATGCAGAAAAAGCATGAATTAACTTACCATGATCATTTCTAATAATCCCACCTAGGTGATATGAACCCGCGGGAATGAAATCCCTTGAACCCACAGTCAATTCGAAAACTCCCCAAGAAACCCAAAATCAAGTCAATGGATAGAGAACCTAGACCCGATGAGAACTCGTTTCAAGAACCTAGATTATATTAAAATCTAGACCCATTGAAAAACCCGTCTCAAGAATCCAGATTACAAAGGAGGAACGCAACAAAGGTTGTGATTTACCTTTGATAAGTTCAAAAGTTCAATTAAGAACAAGAGGAGTAAAACTCAACTCACAATGAATAAATTCATCAAATTTCATAAACTTCATAAGCTTTTGAAAATGAGGCTACAAATAGTATTTAAACCAAAACCTAATTAAAACCCTAGATAAAATAAAACCCCAACTTCCAAAAATACCCCTAAGTGAACAGTGCTGCGGCTACAGTACGGCGCTACTGTAACTCGGCTACAATAACCCTAACCCCAGTTCAATAAAATAATAACTTTCCCAACATGCCCTTACATAGGCATAAACCCAATTATTCTAAGCAAATAAAATAGGTCCTTGAAATTAATTAAATAAGTTGAAAGCCTTCAAGTGTCCAAAGCCTATAAGTCATGTTGTTGCCCTTTCCATAGCTTATGAAATGAATCAAAGTATAATCTTCATCGTTTAAGCCCTTGAACTTGTATTTGGCCCATCTGGAACTTGCAACATATCTTTAAGACTAGGCCCACCTTGGTTCCCATCATTCCCCCTCTTCTCAAAAGGATTCGACCTCGAATCTCCACCTAGATCAAAGGGAAAAATGTTAGTAACATTATCATTGATTTTATATGCATTGTCATTAATTTGTTCAAGAATTTGAGAACATCCATCCAAGCTACTCCTGTTGTCAACAGATAAAGACATTAAATCTAAAAGAGTAAATAGATTAAGTCTACAAACAATTTCAAAAGGAGAATATAAAGTGGTAGTATGCATGGTCCTTTTATATGCAAACTCTATAAATCCATCCATAACCACAAAAATAGAATTTCTACTCCTTTCTTTCCTAGGCACCCCTAAAACAAAGTCCATAGATATGTCTACACATGACTCACTAGGAATAGGTAAGGGCGTATGCAACCCATGTGGCAAAAGTATAAATTTGGCCTTTCTGCATGTAATGCACCTGCCACGAATACAATTGACATCTCTCTTCATCTTAGACCAACATAAATGTTCATGCAAAATGTCTAATATTTTCTTGACACCAGAATGACTACTCCAAATATATGCAAATTCAATGAAGGGCAAATGATAGTCCCACAAACGTTCATGCAACAGGTCAATGTATGGCAAATGATACTCCCACAAACGTTCCTGAAACACACCTAAAGCTTTTTTTACAACACAATGACCACTCCAATTATATGAAAACTCGATGAATGGCAAGCAATACTCCCACAAACGTTCATGCAACATGTTAATGAATGACAAATGATACTTCCACAAACGTTCATGTAACACTTCAATGAAAGACAAATGATACTCCCACAAACATTCATGCAACACATCAATGAATGACAATTGATACTTCCACAAACGTTCATGCAACACGTCATTGAAAGGCAAATGATATTCTCACAAACGTTCATGCAACACAACAAAAGTCTTCCTTACACCATGGTTACCCAACAAACCACAATGTCCATCACTCACAGGCAACTTACGCATAAAACTAGTAGGTACACAAAATCTATTCTTTCTAAACAAGTACCAATCTAGTTTATAGAACTTACCAAACGATGCTTTCTCACATGTTCCATACACACTAGCAAAGTCATAATCATTAGCATGCAATTCCTTATCATATTCAAGTTTCAACAATTTTGCATCTAAAATGAAGATAAGTACATACCTTCTTGCTAAAGCATCAACCACAAAAGTTACCATACCTTGTGTGTATTTGAATACATGAGGAAAAGTCTCAATACAATCCTCCCGCTTAGCACGCATTATAGTCAACAACTTACCTTGTCCCTTTAAGTGTGTCAATGATTCATGTTCTTCCAAGAAAGGTCGGTGAGGAATTGTTGCACCTAGCACAAAATCAATGTAGTGCTCTATCTCCCTAATGGGTGGCAATCCACTAAATACACCCCTTGGAAACACGACCTCATATCCCTGCAACAAAGAGACAACAATACTAGGCAAACATACGTCAAGTTCGTTAGGATTAAGACTAGCCTTAGCATAAAAACTCACTTTTATCTTTGTTTTTCTCTCACTTTCTTCACACTCTCTTTTCTTTCCACTCTCTTTTTCTTTTTCACTCTATTTTTCCCTTTCACACTCTTTTTTCTTTTCACTCTCTTTTTTTCCGTCACTCTCTTTTTCTTTATCTTTTTTTGTACTCTTGACCTCACAATTATTTTTCAACTCATTCTCTCTTGTGCTTGAGGTCTTATTCTCACCCTCTTCTTTTTTCTCTCTCATTTTTCTCTTTTTCTCCATTTCGGTCTCACTATTTCTTTTCTTCTCAGTCTCACCTTCACTCTTGCTTTTCAGCTTAATCTCACTTTTACTCTCACCTTCACTCTTGCTTTTCAGCTCATTCTCACTTTCATTCTTGCTTGTTTGCTCAATCTCCTTTTCACTTTTTCTTTTTTGATCACTCTCATTTTCACTCTTTCTTTTTTGAGCAACCTCACTTTTCAATTTCAATTGGTCCCCATGGACATGTGTTGGAGTTAAAGGAGCAAGTTTGATTGTTTTTCCATCCTTTTCAAAACTGTACATGTTCCTTAACCCATCATGGATCACCTTCCTATCATATTGCCATGGCTTCCCCAACAAAATATGACCAGCATGCATAGGCACTACATCACAAAGGACCATATCCTGGTAATTTCCAATTGAAAAAGAAACTAGCACTTGCTTATTTACCCTAACCTCCCGACAATCACTCAACCACTGCAACATGTATGGCCTAGGGTATTTCAAGATAGGTAAATTCAATTTCTCAACTAAAGTGGTGCTAGCCAAATTAATACAACTCCTCAAATCAACGATCATACTACATATCTTGTTGTTGATGTGGCATCTAGTATGAAAAATGTTCTCACTCTGCTGCTCTATATCATCCATCTTAACTTTTGTATTGAGTGCATGTCTGGTAACAAGAGAATCACCATAGTCTTCATTCTCATACCCATTTTCAACACTAAACTCAGGATGCCTCTTATCTCTCCTGCCATGAAGATTTCTAATTACCGCATCTTGATGATCCATCCTATCCCTCACTTCACCCAACACCAAGTTCAACTTGTCAAACTGTTGTTGCATGGCTTGCAAGAGAAGGGATGAGTTATGTACCATCCCCTTTGATGATGAGTCACTCCTACGAGACATCATAATGTGCTGCACAAATAGAATGTTAGTGGAAAACCTCACACTCCCTTACGTGTTTACACTCAAATAATGGCACTTCACTCGTGTTTCACTCTTAATTGGCTTTTTCCAGATAATAGACTCACACTCTCTTGCCTTTTACCTCAATAGTTTTCTCGCTCAAGTTCTTTAAGAACTAGTTGAACTAAATTAAGACAATACAACCTTGTATCATTCCAACTAGTAATATAGATCCAAGAAACAATGAAGGAATAAAATGACATGAGACTCAAGGAATTTATACGTGGGAAAGAGTAATTATAAAACAAGATACCAACTAGAAAGATACATTCAGCTCCTATGATGATAAAAGCTCAATCAACAAACACTTTCTTTCTCTTTGTTGTAATTATGTAGCAACTTTGAATACGCCACCTTCTCTTTTCTTCTTCTTCTTCTTTCCGTTTTTTCTTTTTTAGAATTTTCTTTTCCTTTCTTTTCTTTTCTTTTCTTTTCTTTTTCTTTTCTCTAATTCAACCACAAACAACAATATTCAATTGTGAAAACCAAACAATTGAATTCAAACACACAAGCATGGACAATGAAGTAGAAGAGAATCAATGGAACGACACTCCAAGCAACTGACAAATATAGAGATGCAGGAAACCCTAGAATTTTGAAGTCCTAGGTGATGCAAATTTCAGCCAAATTCAAAATCATAAGAATTTCGGCAGCCTACTTTTTGTTTCTATTTTTTTGGCAACCCTAGAACAATGAAACCCTAGAATTAAATTTAAGGATGTTAGAGTTAAAAGATAGAATCAGACCTGATTGGAAACCTTGCTCTGAATACCAAATGATATGAACCCGCAAGGATGAAATCCCTTGAACCCACAGTCAATTCGAAAACTCCCCAAGAAAGCCAAAATCAAGTCAATGGATAGAGAAACTAGACTCGATGAGAACTCGTTTCAAGAACTTAGATTATATTAAAATCTAGACCCGTTGAAGAACCCGTCTCAAGAACCCAGATTACAAAGGAGGAACGCCACAAAGGTTGTGATTTACCTTTGATAAGTTTAAATGTTCAATTAAGAACAAGAGGAGTAAAACTCAACTCACAATGAATAAATTCATCAAATTTCATAAACTTCATAAGCTTATGAAAATGAGGCTACAAAGAGTATTTAAACCAAAACCTAATTAAAACCCTAGATAAAATAAAACCCCAACTTTCGAAAATACCCCTGAGTGAACAGTGCCACAGCTACAGTATGACGCTACAGTAACTCGGCTACAGTAACTCGGCTACAGTAACCCTAACCCCAGTTCAATAAAATAATAACTTTCCCAACATGCCCTTACATAGGCATAAACCCAATTATTCTAAGCAAATAAAATAGGTCCTTGAAATTAATCAAATAAGTTGAAAGCCTTCAAGTGTCCAAAGCCTATAAGTCATGTTGTTGCCCTTTCCATAGCTTATGAAATGAATTAAAGTATAATCTTCATCATTTAAGCCCTTGAACTTGTACTTGGCCCATCTGGAACTTGCAACATATCTTTAAGACTAGACCCACCTTGGTTCCCATCACTATACCAAAGGCTCCCGGATTACCCAAACTACTACCATTTGTATTCAATTTAACCCAACCCGCTGGAGGCCTTTGCCATTTAATAGCTTTGCAACGCCGAAAGGGAGGGAAACTACTCTGGACCTGCAAACTCTCAAGTACCTGCAAATCAAAACCAGATATATGAGAACTAGCATGCATATCACGACAAATAAGACAAATCCACCGACGAACAGAATGAATGATGTCAGAGGCAGTTTCAACAATGCCTCTGCCAGAGTCACCAAGTAATAACCATCGGAAGAAAACCCACAATAATGCCAATTTGAGATGATAATTTCACACGATGAAACCAAGTCTGCACCGTATCTTTCCAATTACGGCCGTTCAGAATGCCAAGATTAGCCCCAAAATGACGCCAAACAATGCTAGCAATTTCACCTGCAAAGAAACATGATTCTAGTCTTCATAATGACCATTAGCACAACAGTCACAACGAGAAGTAATAGGAATGCCAATGCGGCGAAGATGATGATCCACGCTCAGGACCATATACCAAGCATTCCACATATTGATGTACATCTTCAGGGGAAGACTTTTATGCCACATCCAAGAATGCCCTTCAAGAGTGCCACCTCTAATACGAACACAATCCCATGCCGACTTGGTAGAAAACAATCCATTATCATTTTTTGTCCATATCAACACGTCCAACCCTGGTTTAGATTTACAAATGTCCTCTAAAATACCATCCAGATTATCCGAGCCCACTAACTGGAGAATAAAATCCACGTCCCAATTATTAGATAATTTGTAGTCTTTAACTTTAAGGAGAGAATTACCCACAATAGGGATCTCATTAGCTAAAGGACCTCTCTCCCGCCATTTATCATACCAGAAGAAAATATTTCCTTCTTTTAGACACCATTTAGTGTTATCCAAAACCAAAGGAAGAGTTTTACCAATCATTTTCCAAAACCTAGTATCCTTAGTTGGGTCAACTAGAGTCCAAGGCTTGGTACCCACATATTTACCCTTAAAAAAATTGGCCCATAAAGAATTACCTTGAATGAGATTCTAAGCAAAACGAGTGTGAAGGGCTTGCTGCATATCATCAAGATTTCTTAATGCCAAGCCGCCTTCTTCCATGGGACGACAGATAGAATTCCAGGCCACCCATTTTTTCTTACTCTTACCATTTACCTCCCCCCAGAAAAATGTGCTCATCATACAATGAAGAGTTTTGATAGTGGCTTGCGGAACCTGTAGAATTGAAAATAGATGGAGAGCCATACTAGAAAGAACATGCCTCAATAAAATAAGTCTACCACCAATCGAAAGAATTTTCATTTTCCAACCTGATATTTTCTTTTGGACTTTAGACACCATATCTTCCAAATACACCTATTTGAGTCGACCCAAGATAATAGGCACGCCAAGATAGTTGAAAGGGAAAGATCCTTTTGAAAATCCAGTCATTCTTAATAATAGACACTTACGAGTTGAGGGAATTTTTTGAGAGCAATAAATGGCAGATTTACAATGGTTAATGCATTGGCCCGACCAGCTTGCATATTTATGAAGCACAGCTAAAATTTCCCTGATGGCTTTAGAGCTACCATTAGAAAAAAACACCACATCATCAGCATACATAAGATGAGAAATTATAGGCGTACCTCGGGCTTGCAAGAATTGACCAAATTTCCCAGCCTCCACACTTTGCTTGATAAGTCGAGAGAGAATTTCTTGAAGAATAATAAATAGATAGGGAGAGAGGGGATCGCCCTGACGTAAGCCACAACCCCCTTGAAAAAAGCCTTTAGTAGTACCATTCATCATAATAGAATACCATGGAGTCGAAATACATGTTCTGATAAGATCACAAAAATTAGAAGAGAAGCCAAAATAGCGAAGAACCTCTATAAGAAAAGACCAGTCCACTCGATCATACGCCTTAGCCATATCCAGCTTAATCATGATATTACCACCATGGGCCTTCTTATTAATAGAATGTACCATTTCTTGCGTAATGCTAATATTCTTAAAGATACTTCTTCCCGGAATGAAAGCGCCTTGTTCCCAAGATATTATTCGTGAGAGGAGACCTGTCAAGCGATTAACAATGATCTTGGAACATATTTTATAAAACACCAAGCAGAGACTGATAGGCCTGAACTTATCAAACCCAGAAGGATTATCAACCTTTGGGATTAAGACAAGAAAGGAGGCTGCAAAAAATCTTGGGAGCTGTTTAGAAACAAAAAGTTCATATATGGCTTCCAAGACATCCTCTTTCACTACCTCCCAACAACTTTTGAAAAAACCCGAACCAAATCCATAAGGTCCCGAAGCACTATTAGACGGGATAGAAGAAAGAGCAGAGAAAACCTCATTCATTGTAGGAATAGAGCACAGAATAGAACTATCAAAATCTGAAATAACAGGAGAAATAAGAGTCGACAAATCAGGTAATAGTCTATTCGACATGCCATGCAGAAAAAGAAGTCCACTGCCCCTTGATGAAGACTCTCCGGTGAATTGAAGACCATCCCATTCGAACACCTCATTTCCACCACTCTTTTACGCCGTTTATTGGCAAGGCAAGCATGGATAAGATGGTCCCTCTCCGTTGATTCATCCCAACTTAGATGTAATTTATTTTCAAGCTCTTCAATGTGACTCTCAAGAGAAGTAATATGCATAGTGGTACGGCCGAAATTATGTTTATTCCATTCCCGCAAAGCCACCTTAGTATTTTTCAACTTGATTGCCAATTTAGTGAGTCCATGACCAACAACAGTTGTAGACCACACTTGATGAACACACAGTAAAAACTGCGAATGGTCCACCCACATTTGTTGAAAATGAAAAGGCGAGGGGCCATAAGAGAAAGGATCCATCTTAAATTCAATAACCATCAGAGAGTGATCAGATGTAGTGCGCGGAAGATAGGAACAAATAGCATTCGGGAAAGAAGAGAGTAAATGAACATCCATGAATACCCGATCTAATTTTGCCCAAGACCTAGCAAGACCAGACTGCCCATTACACCAGGAGTAAGTTTTACCTTTTGATTTCATTTCAACCAAACCACCCTGATGGATCCAGACATTGAAATCCTCCATAGCGGCATTGGGACGGGGACAACCACTCCTTCTCTTTGAATTATTACAAATAATATTAAAGTCACCAGCAAATAAACAAGGTTCCAAGCCCATAGACTGAGAGCTGAGTTCCTCCCACAATCTTTTCCTCTCATACATGCTGCACTTAGCATAAATAATGTTACACAAAAATTGATAAGACCTTGTATTCACATGAAGAAAAATAAACTGCAAGCTTGTCTGCACCACTTGTACATCAAGAACATTAATGGGCCTTAACCGAATGGGCTTCCAATTGGGGTTTCAATAGGGTTTGGGTTTCTATCAAGCCCAAGTCTAATTTTTCTTGGCTCAATAAAATTAGCAAAGTATAAAAGAATAAATAAGGATATAATATCATGAATTTGAGTGATTAATAGCATGGAAAAATGATTTAATCAAGTAATTAAAGACTAAGCTAAAATCGAGTTCAATTAGGGTTTGGAGGCAAACTTTTGGGGTTTGGGGAAACTATTTGGGGTTTCAGTTTTCACCAAGATCTTGAGGTTTCAATTGGATTCCAAGTGTTTAGGGTTTCAATAGGGTTGAAACCCTCTCTGATTTGGCACAAATTAGATGGTTGGATGGAAAAGTGTTTGGCTTAGGTGGCATATCACAAAGCTTGATTTCCTTCACATTTCCATCTCATGCTTTCTCTTGGTACCAAGTGTCTCATACTATTCACCAAGTGTGGCTAAGATCTTGCCAAGTGTCCAAATAAAATTTTTCTAACCTAATTTGAACATTCCACATTGTGAGCTTGAAACACTGAGTTGAATGCCACATGGCGCTTACACTAGTCACTAGCCACTATTCACTTCGAGAAATGATGAAAATAACTTTGCATCATAAAATTTTAAATATTTATATAAAACTAGGAGCGTACTTCATTTCGTGAAATTCAACTCCTAAGTGCCTCGAACAATTCAAAATGCATTTCAAACAATTGTGTCATAAAATCCCAAATATTCATTTGAGACTAATGGCGCAAACAATTTCTCATTCTCACACTCCTAAGTACCTCAAATAAATAAAATCGTGTTTCTGGTACCATAATGAGTAGTAAAATTGATTATATCAACAGACTAAAACTTATACGATTGCTCGTTTCATGAAAAACTTTCTAGGATTTTCATGGTGTTTCTAAAGCCTAAAGGAATTCATCCATTAAAATTCTGGCGGGCTGTTACATTCCCAAGGTATTTGGTGACGGTTTACCTGGATTGCCCCTAGATAGAGAAACAAACTTTATCATAGAGCTAGAGCTAGCATCCGCCCCTGTACATAGAGCGCCCTATAGGATGGCCTTGGTAGAACTAAAGGAGTTAAAAGCTCAGATTGAGGAGTTGTTGGAAAAAGGGTTTATTCGACCTAGTTCTTCCCATGGGGTGTGCCCATATTGTTTGTATAGAAGAAGGATGGATCCATGGGGATGTGTATCGATTATCCAGAATTGAATAAGGTAACCATCAAGAATAAGTATCTGTTACCCAGAATTGACGATCTCATAGATCAATTGCAGGGAGCTTCGGTATTCTCTAAGAGAGATTTAAGATTAGGATACCTTCATCTCAAGATTAGGGAGCAAGATGTTTTTAAGACTGCCTTCAAGACTCGATATGGACATCATGAGTTCTTAGTAATGCTCTTTGGATTGACCAATGCTCTGGCAAAATTTATGGATTTAATGAATAATATCTTTATTTGGATAGTTTTGTGGTGGTCTTCATTGGTGATATTTTGATCTATTCATGAAGTGATGAGGAGCATAGGATGCATTTGGGTCTGGTGCTAGAAAGATTACAGGAACACCTTCTCTACGCAAAACTCAATAAATGTGAGTTTTGGCTTCGAGAGGTGAAGTTTCTAGGGTACGTGATTTCTAGCAAGAGTGTAGCAGTGGATCCTGCTAAGATAGAGGCAATAACAGAATTGCATAAACCGACCAGCACACATGAGATATGTAGCTTCCTTAGTTTAGTCGGATATTATCGGAGATTCATGGAAGGTTTTTCTTAACTCTCAAGACCCCTTACCGTGCTGACTAAGAATAACGCTAAGTTCATTTCAAGTGAAGATTGCGAGAAGAGTTTACAAGAGTTGGAGGAAAGACTAACTACTGCTCTAGTATTAGCCTTACCCAAACCCTACAAACCTTATGTGGTTTATAGTGACGCATCCAAGATGGGTCTAGGATTTGTTTTGATGCGAGAAGGATGAGTAGTTAGGTATGCCTCGCAACAACTGAAGGATCATGAGCAGAACTATCCTACTCATGACCTGGAATTGGTTGCAATGGTGTATGCACTAAAGATTTGGAGACATTACTTGTATATGGAGAAGTGTGAAATTTTCGCTAATCACAAAAAGCCTCAAGTATCTTTTTAGCCAAAAGAATTTGAATATGAGGCAAATAAGATGGATCGAAACAATCAGTGATTACCAGTGTAAAATAAAGTATCACCCTGGAAAGGACAATATAGCAGCAGATGCCTTTAGTCGTAAGGCCCAGACACGAACGACACCATTATTAGCAAGCAAGAGGAGTCTATTGATTGGAGGTTCTCAAGAAAGTGCAACTTTAGCAACAATACAAGAGATTATGCCTTTTAGCGATGTTGAAATTAGGGAACAACAATAGAGGGATGAGAAACTTAGTAGATTTCGACAGAAAATCCTAGAATCTGGATGGCCTCAGCACTTCCGCATTCGTAATGATAGATTGTTGTGTTATAAGGAGATGAAGGTAATCCCTACAAATCCAGAGTTAAAGGAGAAGATACTAAAATAAGCACATTGTACACCTTATATTGCACATCCTGGCAGTACCAATCAGGACTTGAAAATATATTATTGGTGCGATGGAATGAAGAGGGACGTGGCAAAATTTGTAGCTAAATGTTTTGTGTGTTAACAGGTAAAAGCATAACATCAAAAGCCAGCAGGTGAGTTGCAACCATTACCCGTTGCAGAGTGGAAGTGGGAAGATATTTTCATAGACTTTGTAATTGGACTGCTAAGGACATCGACATGAAGAACTTTATATGGGTTATCGTTGATAGATTGACAAAGAGTGCTCACTTTTTTCTGATCGCCAACACTGACTCTATAGACAAGCTGTCCAATATATATGTTAAGGAAATAGTTCAGCTACACGGAGTACCTAGACCTATTGTATCCAATAGAGATACACGATTTACGTCACGTTTCTGGCAAAGTCTACATAACCTACTAGGTACAAGCTGGAAGTTTAGAAGTGCATACCATCCGCAAACCGACAGACAAACTAACAGACGATACAAACTCTAGAAGATATGCTTCCAAGCTTGCATATTGGAAACTAAAGGTGATTGGGAAGGGCACTTGCCTTTGGGGGAGTTTGCCTATAACAATAGTTTCCAAACCACAATACAGATGGTGCCTTGCTTGGCATTGTACGAAAGGAAGTGTAGATCCTCGTTGTACTGTATGAGGTTGGGGAAAAATGGGTACTTGGTCCCGAATATTTGCATGAGGTTAGGGAACAAGTTCTGCTAATCAAAGAATGGATGTGGTAGAAGAAGAAGCCTAGACTTCTCAGTAGGCGATTGGGTGTATGTTAAGGTGTTATCCATAAAAGGAGTTGTCTGCTTTGGTAAGAGAGGGAAATTAAGTCCCCGATACATTGGACCTTATAAAATCGTGGAGAAAGTTGGGCTAGTAGCCTATAGATTGAACTTGCCCATGGAAATGCATGGCATACACGATGTGTTCCACATATTATCTATGAATAAGAGCTTTGGAGAACGACAACTGGTGAGATAATGGAACCAAGTAGCATTTAGCTCCTGCCTAACCTATCCAACGAAGAAAGGCCTGTGCAAATTGTCGATCGAAAGGAATAGGAGCTAATGAATCGGAAGATATCTCTGGTCAAGGTGCTTTGGAACAATCCAGATTTCCAAGAAGCTACCTAGGAGAGAGAGGATTCGATAAGGACTAAATAGCCTCATTTGTTTGTATCTTAGAACCATAAGAACTAGTGGTTTGCTTAAAATTCTCTATCTATTTTGATTGCACTCTTGGATGAAGTAAAAAGAATGTTTGTCTGATTGCAACTTCTGATTGATGTTTTTGTTACCTGTCAACCATAGCCTTGATAACAGGGCATGGCACGGACTAGAACAACCGCATGTATGCCTACATTGTCTGTAGCCAGAATTTGGAATATCCAAGAACATAGACACAAGAACAGGCAAAAAAGGCAAGATCGAATGATTGTAGCCCATTGGCAACAAATGGAAAAGTTTGAGCAGCTCACGTGTTGGATGCAGACTTTAGAGGAAACAATTTCTTACAACGAACATTGCCACATGAGGAGTGATAATCTCCACACGACCCATTAGTTTAGAGAGAAGTTACGAGGTAGCAAGTCCTCAGGCTTAATCAATAGGCAGAATTGAGTCATGCTGCTGAACTTTGGGCTAGAAGGCACTTATCATTGGAAATCTCCAATACCTCACTTGATCGTCTTTGTGTTCGTGAGGAAGGCCAACCTTTAGTGGATGATGAGACCACCATAGAGCACAAGTTGAATGAGTTAAGGAAAAAATATGTATTATGATCCTGATACGGATGCAATCTTTTACCTATCCCAAGATTCAGTTACAGAGGATGAAAAGGAAGTACCTCTGCCTTTTGACTCGATTGCAATTAGGAGACGTATTGCTTCAAGTGAGTTGATACCCTTCTAGATTAACTCTATTTGATAAATTCAGTACCGATTTCGAGGATGAAATCTTTTCATAAGGCTGGGAGGATGTGATAACCCGGTCTAAGCTAGGTCCTTAGTCAAATTTGTTTAATTTTTCAATTTAATCCAAATGATATTAAGCTCGTTGATTGGAGAAGGTTATTGGTGTAAGATTTACCTAGTGCATGTTCTGTTGATGCAATAGGAGCCCAAGCCGAAGGAAGAAGCCTAACACTTGGATGGACCTTTAAGGCCCTTTAAGGGTTTAGGGTTTGCAAAGACCTAATTGGGGTTTGGATTAAGTGAGAGGTGTCACTTGGATGGAAGGGCCTTGATTTTCCCTAAGATGTAATCATTTTATCCATAGGGATGGGAGATTCAATTCGCAAGGTGATGAGCCACTTGGCAAGCATGCAAAATGGCTTCTAGAAGCATTTACATGAGAGAATAAGGGTTTAGGGTTTGGTTTACTAGAGTACACGCTCAACCCATGGAAGCTAATTTTCACATGGCTAGTTGTCACACATGCATAGGACTTTTTAAGGTTTCTAGAAGAAGTAATGATAAGGAAGGTAAAGAGAGAGATCGATTTTGGTGAAGAGCCACATGCCACTCATGATGGCTTCTAGAAGAATCTAGGGATGGAAGAAGACAAGGGATTTCGGGTATGGCAAGAGCCACATTCCCACCTCATGCCACTTGGAAACCATGCATTGCCTTTCCCTTAGGTTCATAATATCTAGACAAAAAAAAAAATGGATGAAGGGAGGCATGGAGTTTCAGTCACCCTGTGATGCCCCCAACCCCCATTTGGTAATGGACGGTGACTGATGCGTCAGGACATGTAACTCAAGGCTACATACCCTGTACATGACAATTAATATGCAATTTACATGGCATATTGCTAGCAGTATGGAATAATCACAGAGGAAATTCATAAAAATCTAAGTAGATCGTGAGCCATTTCAAAAGCATGGTACCATTAAAACTATAAATCCAAAAATTTCAAAATTGTTTAAGGCACCTCAAAACACAAGAGAGTACCAAAAAGAAATAAACCATATCCCTCTTTCAATCATTTTCTTCATTTTTCTTTCTTTCAAAATCCTACAAAGTCCTTCTCTTGAGCCTACTTTACCTTATCCTTGTTGAAGATTCTCTATAAATCCTCAAATAGCTCTAGCACTTCACATATAAACTGATCAACTGCCTCTAGCCTGTCTTCTAAGGATGGCTTCGTTGAGTGCTCATGGCTCTTCAGGGCCTCGTTAACTACCGGGGGATCC